>NW_022106189.1:5925239-5931281 GCF_000313985.2 Echinops telfairi | reverse complement strand
TGCTGGGGGCTTAAGTGGAGAGCAAATGTTTTGAGAATGATGAGGGCAATGAATGTACAAATGCGCTTTACACAATTGATGTATGTATGGTTTGTGATAAGAGTTGTACGAGCCCCTAATAAAATGATTTTTTAAAAAAGAAAAGAAAAACACTGCTCCTGGGTCCTTATTCCTACATGCAGAGGGATAGTCCAAGGAAAGTGCATTTAAACAAGTTTCTGTGATCAGTGGGGATGAAGACAAGTGGTCTCTGCGATACATGCTCTGAGACGCGTTTCGGGTACCTTAAAACGATGCAATCACAGCAGTAGCTTTTGAGAGGGTTTGCTGGGCCATTTAACTCGAGGTAAAGAGGGCGGCTCCGAAGGTCATGGTGACTGATTTGGGGGATTTCAAAGAAGCCATCACAGGGCTTATCGTGAAGAAGTTTTAAGAAAATTGAACTGCTTTTTGAGAAGAGTGGCAGGAAAGTTTGGACAGAGGATTTGGTTTCTTCCATCATGATAACCACTTGCTTGTTCTTCGAAGGTAGCAAGGGCTTTGCCACAAGAATTCCACTGGGAAACCTTACCCCATCCATCTTACATCCCTGATCTTGCCCCCCTCAAACTTCTTTTTATTCACAAAACAAAAAACATTTTATTGTTTGGCAAATAAAAATAATTTTTAAAATTGATGCTGAGGCTATTAAATAAACAAGAAACCAACTTACTGCCATTGACTAGATTCTAACTCACAGTGACCCCGTGAAACAGTGTAGGACTGGCCCTGTGGGTTTCTCAGACTGTAACTCTTTTTACTCCCCAAACACATTTTATTGGGAGCTAATACAGATATCATATCATTCCATAGTTCAAGCCCATCAAGCAGTATTGTACAATTGCTACCACAATCAGTTTCAAAATATTCTCTTTTTTCTCGAATTCCTTAATATCAGCTCCCTTTTACCTCCCCCTTCCCTTGATGTATCCCCCACCTTTATTCTACTTGCTGTCTTTCTAGGGTCATTAATCCTGGGTTTCATATACCAAAAATCAGAAAAGCATACAAGCAAAATTCAAGAGGCTTATGCCCAATAACAAAATATACCTGAGATAAACCCCAATAGGAGAAAAAGAACAAAAACAACAAATTCACAGATAATGTTGAAAACCAGATCAGGCCCCAAATGCATCAGAGTGGGAATCAACTGAAAAGATTTTAACCGTTCAAGTCAGGTTTGTCATAAAAATATATATTTTTAAGGAACATGATTTGACTCCCTCAAAAATGTCAAAACTTCTGTTTTGACCCCCAGTAAATTGATGACCACAAAATTCTCCTGGGAAGGGTTAAGCTAAACAAACAAACAAACAAACAAATATTACCATTGAGCCTATTCCAACTGAAAACTCAAACTCACTGCCATTAAGTTGATTCTGACTCATAGCAATCCTATGCGAACTGTCCCATGAGTTTCTGAACCTGACAGGAGTAAAGCCTCAACTTTCTCCCAAGCAGTATCTGGTGATTCAAATTGCTGACCTTGTGCTTAGCAGCCCCGTGTGTAACCACTGTGTCACTAGGGCTCCTCTGAACTCAGGACTCAGAGAGAGAGAAAGACTACTTTCAGAAATGTAAGACCTAGTGGAGAATATATGGAGAAATAATAAACATTTAATAGTGGTCTTCATGAAGGTCTTTGCTTAGTAATGGTTTGTATGATTTTGATTTTATAGTAATACTTTCCTTCATAAAGTGCATGCATAAAACAACTGAAGTGATTATCAGTCAAGGTAGACTTCAAAACAAAGGGTTTCACTGAGGCACAGAGAGATTCCCTACCACTTAAAAAATAAATGAAATCAGTATGATAGAAAACGTGTATCCTAAGAGATCTTTGAAATATGTGAATGAAAACCCCATAGAGTAAAAGGAGAAGTAGACAAAGCTGCAATCATAGGATTTAACACACACCGTTCATAATAAGTAATAGAACAAGATAAGAAACCAATGGAAGCCTGAGAAGATATGAATATAATCAACCTCTTAAAGCTATTTTACATTTATACAATGCTACACACATGGTATTTCTCAAGCTAAAAAAGTGTGAAAAGATTCAAGACTTGAGTTGTGATACTGGAGGATTCTATGGACAAAATATGAACTGACACAGGAAGCATCCAAACAAGAGGGAAGGAATACACACAGTCATGGAACCAAAATAATTGGTCGACATTCAACCATTTCAGCAGGTGGTATATAATCAAGAACTGATGGTACTGAAGGGCAAAATCCAAGCTGAACTTAAGGCATTGACATAAAACAAGGCTCCAGGAATTGACAATACCAACTGAGATATTTCAGCAAATGAATATCTAGGATCATGCAAAACTTTTGGAAAAATAAAAAACTGAAGCCTTCCAGTAAGCATGGGACTGTTGCTCTTACATCTATGTTTATATTTTTATCTTAGAAGGAACTTCCCATTTCTACTCTGGCAAGAACTTACTCATCCATTTCCCCTCCTGAGCTGATAGCAGAAAATGCAACTCAGCTGGAGTTAACAACAAAGGAGTCCATGAGGTCATGTGACTGAAAACTATACCAGGAGGAGCTGGTCTTTCCCTGTCTCCCACTTCAACTTTCCTCTGTGTGGGCTCGCTTTGGAGCAGTGTCTGCTGATGACAGTACGGCACCTTCAGCTTCAGCTAGAAACAAACAGTTGCTTTCCCCCCAGAGGCCTACGCAAGATTGTTTGTTTTCAGGATAGCTAGTTCTAATTGGTTAGGTCTTGGTTACATGGTAAACCATGAATCTAGAGTTGGAATGAATTACTCCAATCACAGCTGTACCTGTTTGTGAGCAGGTGGCTACCCAGAAGGAAACCAAGGAGAGCCCAGAGGTTAGCAGGTGGAAGCCACCAGCTCCAAGGAGGAAAGATGAGGCTTTCTTACTCCCATACAGAGTTGGAGTCTTGCATCCCCTCCTTAGATGACAGCGCGAAAGAGGACAGCACTAAAGATACACCTTGGGCGGTGCAGCCAGCATGACCCGCCCACATGGGGGCAAACCGAAAGAGAGACCAGCAAGGGAAGCAAAGCCACCAAGTTTCCAAGAAATCCCAATTGTAGACTTCTGACTTGGGAGCACTTGGCACCTCATCTGAACCACTTGGGGGATATTCACAAGGGGGCCACACTAAAAGGATAAAGGTGTTACTGGGGGGGGGGGCGGCATTAGACCACTCCATCCCTGACTGCAGGAAGAGCAAGGGGGTCTTGTAGAAGGCGCTCCCCTCTGAGGGGATGCTGAGGAATAAAAGCGCATAAATGGTGTTAGGTACATGGGCCCTGTGAAAGAAAAGGGGATTGGAGTGGTGAGCTATGACAGGGCCTGCTCATGATGTCACAGAGAGACACTCATCTACTCTGCGTCAGGACAATGGTTAGCCCTGGAACTATTTGTTCTCTCTTTTTTCTTTTTCTTTTCCTTTTGTTGTCTATCTGCACAAGATAGGCAGGATAAGCAATTCCAAGGAGACAGCAATGGGACCAGTGGTTCTCGGGGGCAGTAGGAGGTGGGGGGAGGGGAGTGCTGAGGCAATACAACGGGGACAGGGGAATAGCAAGGTGGCCTAACTTTGACAGTGAGGAGGATTTAGCATTCCTGGTTGTGGTTGATCAATTGAAATGTATCCAATAGGAATTACTGAGAGATGAGTGATGGATAAACATGATAGTGGGGCAGGAGGGAAAAAAAAGAAAATGAGGAATAAGAAAGTAAAATTTATATATATAGGTATAAATATAGATATGTATTATATGTAAATATTCATAAATATATAAAGATAGTTCTATTTGTCTATGTATGAACATATATAAACATATGTAAATACAACAAAGAAGCAGATGGACTTTGGGCCCCTATTAAATTTTACCTCAGTGCAAGAATGGTTTGTTCAAATAATGTGGCACTGTCTGATACTCACCTTCCTCACACAATTGCTGAAGACAAATGTGTGCAGAAGCAAATGTGGTGAAGAAAGCTGATGGTGCCTGGCTATTAAAAGATAAAGCATCTGGGGTTTTAAAGGTTTGAAGTTAAGCACGCAGTCATCTAGCAGGGAAGCAACAATGCCCACAGGGAAGAAGCACATCAGCCTGTGTGATCATGGGACGTCGACAGAAACAAGTATCAGGAGTTCAAAGGAAGCAATCAAATTGACGTGAAGGACCGTAGACAAAGTAGAGACTCCAAACCCACCTGTAAGATCATTGGACAGTGTGTTAGGCAGGCTTCACTAGAGAAACAAAACCAGGACACTTATGATTATATATACCATATATACTCATGCATAAGCCGAGTTTTGCAGCACATTTTTTGTGGTAAAATTAGGTGCCTGGGCTGATATTTGGGTCAGCTTATACTCGAATATATACAGTGTACACTGGGAAGGAATATGACAGTTAATTAGTCCACACGTCAGTACAGAGGTATCAGTTCAACTCAGTTTCGTGGAACAGTTGTTATACTGGAAGTTGTTCAACACATATGGGCTGTCGGTCCAAGGGCAAGGAAGCAGACAACAGAGTCTTCTCTCAGGCAAGACAGGCAGAGTCTGCCCGCAGGCAGCAGATAGCAAGGTGGGTCAGCAACAGTCAGTAGTACGGAGCTTAGGGAAGCAGGCCCCCATGGGATCTCGAACTCAAGTGATGTACACCTATAGGATCCACCAGCCTGAAGCTCAAGTGATGTAAGTGCAAGTGGCATGGCAAAGCAGTACTCAAAGGAGTCTCAAGCTCTAGCAACACAATCCAGACTGGCTTGGCTACAGGCAGTGTAGCACACAAGTGAGGCAACGAACTAGCTCAAGCAGCGGCACACTGGTCTAATCACCAGGGAGCAAGAGAGAGGTGGGATGCCGTCTGTCTTTATTCATCTTGGTCGACCTCCATTCAATCTGCGACCTGGTTAAACTCAGCCCACGTGTTCCTATTGGCCTAGTTGGTACAATAAACCTGACCATCACAGACAGTCCCTCACAGAAGGGCCACACAGAAGGGATGATCTTTCCAGGGTGCACTGTAGCACTGAGGAAACACATAACTATAACTATCCTCTAGTTCTTTAATATTTTTTCCTCTTACTATTGTGGTCTTGGTCTTACCTCATTAATCTTGATAGACCTGCGTGTGTTCATTTGTATAATTAAGATCATTAGAAAAAAAAACTTCAGAAACAGTAATGGGAGTAATGATTCCCTGAGGGTATGGGAAGAGGGGGGGAGGGGAACTGATAGCAATGATGATTGCATAACCACATTTGAGGAGAAAGAATAACAGAATTGGAGGTGAACAGATATATTGGATGGTGTAAAATATGACAAATAATATAATAAGGGTTTCTGGGCAGTAGGGTGGGGGAAGGGAGGGGATAAAGGGGAGCTGATATTAAAGAGTTCAAGAAGAAAGAAAATGCTTTGAGACTGATGATAACAGCAATTGTACAGCTATGCTTGATTTAATTGAATTATGGATTGTTATAATATCTGTAAGTGCTCCCAATAAAATGATTAAAAAAAAAAGATGTCGTAGTCTTGGAAACCAACCCACAAGGACAGTTCTATGCTGCCCCATAGGGTCCCTATGGGTGAGAAGTCGCTTGAAGGTAGTGAGCTTGGTTTGGGTTTTGGCGACCCTGAGAAGAGGGAATGCTACTCAGGTGTGAAAAATAAGTCACGAGGGTGGTCCATCTTCAGCAAACAGAAGAAAGAGTCGGGTAGTTACTAACTAATCAGGGTACCAATTGATAACCAAGAGGACAATCCCTAGAGCTCAGGCACCTGGGCTGTAGAAGGTGGGAACCAACTGGATGAATTTAGAAAGGGTGAAGGGTGGTAAGCTCTTACTAGGGGGCAGTTGGAAAAGATGGTTAACCCTATAGTACACAGCCAATGAGGAACCAGAGGAAAGGGCGTGTGAGCTAGTGGTTAATAAAATGCTTTGAGGAGCTGTGAGGTGTGACCCACCCCCCACCCCCAACACACACACACACACACAC
>NW_022106189.1:5894006-5925139 GCF_000313985.2 Echinops telfairi | reverse complement strand
GCACGCGCACACACACACACACACACACACACACACTTTTTGCTTGATTTGTCTCAGGGCTTGGGTGCCCGATTTTACAAAATCAAACAATAAAGACCCCTCCCTAAAGTGGGTACATATTTGATTTCTTAGTGCATCAGGGTCCAGCCCAGGTCAGGGGTTTATACTGATCTTCCATTTACCAAGAGGAACCAATATGGTGTGGAGGATTTCAACACTGTTCCTCACATCAGGCACTGATGGCAGATGAGAATGCCCTGCACCACTGGGTTTACAGATGGTGGTGCAGGAGGCAGGGAGCAGATTGGGAAGATGCCCAAGGGTGATGAAAACTAGTGGGGCAGGACTTAGCCTCCTTCAAGTCTGCCTGTCCTTCTAGTCAGCGGTGACCTGCAGGTGAGGGTGAACCTAGGCACACATGTGAATACAAACACAGGTGAATTCCTTCTCTAAAACGACTTTATTTTGAAAACACACATTTTTAAGATAAAACATTTAGGGGGTTGGCTTGTCATGACTTGAGAATTTCAAGTCAGTAAACTTATACTCCACAGGTGGTCCTGCCTGCCAGCTGCCAAGCATTTCGCTAGACACTTCTTTTACCCCTGAAATGGGAATTCACCCATATTTAATGCCCCGATCAGCAGTGGGAGAAAATGTAGAGTATTTGAAATACTACATATAAATAGGCTTTGTAAACTGTAAACTGTTTTACAAATGGTAAGCATGGAGCAGGGGTGTGGGGGGCGGAGGGAGCGATGTTATTTGTATTTCAATCTAGTGCGCTGACTCTCCTAGTCAGGATGAAAGCTTCTCGCCCTCTGAGTCACAGCCTGGCCTTGCCAAAGGGAGAAATCTTTACCTGTGACATCCCCAGGCTGCAACTGCTAAACAAATAGAAATAACAAGGGTAGCATCGAACCAAACCGAGCCACAGAGGCAATTAAAAATAAATCAGGCATCTTGGAAAAAGTCATTTGCAGAAACAGTTGTGTCCACAGCGTGAAAAATGGAGGAAATACATTAAAGCAAAAATTAATTTAATAAGCATCCAACCTCATTCTTTTTAAAGGAGAGAATCGTATAAAATCCTTCATTAGGCACGGTCTCAGCAGGAAGACTTGAGGTATTTTTTTATTTTTAAGAACTTTGTAAATTAGAGAGACAAAAGGAAAAAAGATGGGGTGGGGGGGAGAGAAAAAGAGAGAGAGGGAGAGAGAGAGACCCACCCTTGCTTTCATGTGCAGCTTTAAGAACAGGACAGGATGGATCAAATACGAGGAGAGAAAGGGAAACAGAGGTCCCCACTCCTCCCCTTCCATTCTCATCAGACCAAGTCCATCACACTAGAACCACTCAGCCAATCAGAAGTTTGTCATTTCTGTCTGCCCAGAGTATCCTGACAACAGATTCAAACCTCACCCAAGTCCCAGAAAAGGCCTAAACTGTGCCAGCACCCACCATATGTCCAGCAGTTTCCCTGGGCAAGTGATGAGTGAGACCACTAAAGAAGAGAATTGTCACTAGACAATTGCCTACATCTGGTCGCTCCCCAAATGATGCCGGAGCATGGCCCCATACTGGAGACCAGCTCACAGCCCCAAAACGCTGGTGATGGATGTGGTGGCATTTGATGGATATTAACCCAGAATCTTCTTTCTCGCCATTTCCTAATACTCCTGAGGTTTTTCTTCAGGTAGCCACCTCAGCTCTACAACCCAACCCACAATTACACATTGAATCTTGGATGGTTTGAATAAATCTAGTCATTCCACCCCCTGGAATTGGGCACTAGAATTGGTCAGCACTTCAGAGGCAGACACATGAACCAAAGCCAATGAAAAATCTCTCAGGGTTCCTCTCGGGCAGTGGTCCTCAGCCTTCCTAATGCCAGGACCCTTTAACACAGTTCCTCATGTTGTGGTGACCCCCAACCATAAATTTATTTTCGTTGCTACTTCATCACTGTAAATTTTCTACTGTGATGAATTGTAACGTAAATATCTGCGATGCAGGGTGTATTTTCATTGTTACAAGTTGAACATAATTAAAGCATAGTGATTAATCACAAAAACAGTATGTCATTATATATTGTGAAATATTTATTTCTAATGACAAATAAATGAAATTTTGTCCTGAGGTATGGTGTAGCATGGGTAACAGTCGTATGTGGGCATAGCTCCCTGTGGGTGGACCTGCCTGGAGTCAGATAGAGGAGCGGCGACCCCTGTGAAAGGGTTTTTGACCCCAAAGGGGTCGGGACCCACAGGTTGAGAACCACTGCTCTAGCATGTTGTGCCAGAAACCCTCTCCTTGATTGGTCTATGGGAAAGCAGGCAGGGTACCAATAGTGATGGGAGCGCTGGCGGCTGCAGTAAGGGAACTAGCACAGGACCCTAGGGAAAGGGCCCAGAAGGAGAACTGCCAATAGGGGGCAGAACTTGGAGCATGCCACTGCTGCAGCCAGGCTCGTCTAGACGTTCAGTAATTCCAGGAATAAATCCTGCTTGACTATAAGCTGCTTGCGTCTTTATACCCTTCCCTTCCCGCTCGCCTTTCTTTTCTCTCTTACTCTTTCTGTTCTTCAACCTGCCTCAGTATTTGTTAGGGTTCTTAACGCAGGGAGAGCAAAGCATCCAACAGCAGCAAGGTGACTGGAGGGAAGAAAGGCGAGAAACCATAGGAAGAGGGAAAGAGGGGGGTGCATAGGAGCATCATGAGCAGTGTGGGCTGCAGACCCTGGGGCAGGACCCTCCGTTCCTTTTCCTTTCAAGTGATTCATTTTTCCCTGTGGTCCAAACTTAAGCCGGAGTCTGGTGTCTTATCCGGTAACCCAATTAGAATATTTGAAAGGTTTTTACATATATGTCCAACTCACTTTCTGCTCAGAGGAACACACAGTTAAGGTTAAAAGGGAAAAAAAATGAGAGAATACGGTCTTTTCTTTCGTGTGCTTCATTCTATTCTAAAATCTTCATACATTTTGGCCTCCTCTCAACCTCTAAGGTAAGGAATTATTTTTATCCCTATTTGCAGGTGAGAGAGTCGAGTTCTCGGAAGTTAAACAAAATATCTAAGTAGGACTTGGGGTGACAGTCATTCAGCTGACTGCAATTGCCCCTAAGAAGCCAAGAGAAGAGTGGATGCAGAATGAGAGGAGAGATCTGGACACGTCTTCTAAGAACAGGGACCTCCAGGCACAGTCTTCTTGCCAGAGTGTACCCCAGAGCCAAACTCAACAAGTAAACTCACAGCCTGCCTGACCTCAATCAACACAATATTTTTACCACCTACTCATAGAACATTGATATTTGAGGAAACATTTTGCAGAAGTAAAGCAGCCACATGTGGAGGGGAACATTACCCTGCTCATTTACTAATTCATTATAGTAGATAACCTTAAATATAAGTATAAAAACTTCAACCAATCCCACCCTTTATATGAATATGTCTAACTTACTTCCACTTGAGTGAAAATTCCCAGATATTTGGAGAGCCAGATCTGAGGAACTGACAGGGACAGGAAAAGCCACCTGAGAGGTCTAACTGATGAGTTATCACATGTCAAAAAACGGAGGCCATGAACCTGATGACCCAGGACTTTGCCCCTACTTCTGCCCGGTCAGTAGTGTAGACCAGCTGGAGGTCTGTCCCCAGGGTATCCTAGCTTGACTGTTCCATAAACCTACTGTGCTGCCTCCTTCTACCCACTTGTTCCTTCACTGCATTGTCCCCTTGCCACCGCTCCTCTTGGGATGCCTGTGGTGCCAGGATCCGCCCAGAAAAGGGGTCACTGTACCCCAGCAGAACCATCTTCCCAGCTCCTGGGCAGGCACTTGTCACTAACGCTGCTTTCTTTCTCAATGACCAGTGACCAGAAATTGGATTTCCGTGTGCAGGGACCTTCATCGACAGAAGCACAGGGGAGAGAATTTACACAGAAAGCTACAGAAATGGCTTCATAAAATTAAAGTGGGTTCAGGCTTCCTCAAGACCTTCTCTACTTGCCAGCCCGGGCGTCCCTCTCTCAGACCCCTCCCCAGCCATCTCCTTAACCCCCAGGCTTTGTTCTCTTCCTAGTGGAATCTCCTCCTCCTCCCAAATCATGCACTGCTTCTCCATTTCCATCTTCACAGCCACGCCCTCCCCCAACAGCAACCACCCCCACTTAGACTTCCTCTCCCTGGCAAAGAGCTACAGGAGGGAACTTCAAGAAGGTGCTCGTGGAAAAACGAAAAGATAATGGAATCATTCCATGAACATGTTGAAGTCCCTGCCTATTTAATATTTTCCTAAATATCTTTAAACACTGTTTCCTTTCTTCTTTCTTCCCTCGCTGCCTTGATCCCTCCTTGCCAGTGCAACACTTACCAGGCCACAGTCCCAGTGGAGCCTGGCCATTCTCTGCAGGGGTAGGGCCTTCCTCAGCCAGCAGCACCAACAGGTGCCTGGGAGAGGGCATGCAGCCAGTAGCTTTAGACCAGTAGTTCTCAACGTGTGGGTCACAATCCCTTTGGGGGTCAAACAGCCCTTTCATAGGGGTCACCTGATTCATAACAGTAGCAAAATGACAGTTATGAAGTAGCAATAAAAATCATTTTATGGTTGGGGGGTCACCACAACATGAAGAACTGTATTAAAGGGTCACAACATTGGGAAGGTTGAGAACCACTGCCTTAGACAGACAGCAGAGACTGGTCAGGCTTGCCAGTCTTCAGAGGGAGCACCGGATGGAGCAGAGGGCACCTCAGCACTCTTCCCAGATGGGTATCATGGTAACTGCATGGCAGAGGAGGCATGGATCTGGCCTTAACGAACATGCACACATAGACACAGGCAGGAATGGGAACAGAGGCTCTGCCCCTCCTCCGTGGCTGAAGTCCAGGGACACAGAGCTGGGCTTGTGTCGGGGCATATTTTCTTTGTACCTAACAGGAACTCACTTGGGTTGAAGCCAAAAGGATTGTGGGGGAAGTTGGCACTTACCTTTGGTCTCTCCACTTAGAGTCAATACTGCATGGCTGCTTCTCCCCTGCTCCCCACCCCATTGCTGAGGCTGTCCACAGCCTTAAATGGTTCATAAACAGCTCTAGGATTTTCAAACTGCTCATAAAAATGGATCAATCAGGACAAGGCTGAAGTAATTAGTTTCCTTTGCTAGCAAAAAATAGTGCTTCTTAATTATTGTACTGATTGCATAAATGAGGCTTTGTTAAGATAGCAAACAGGCCTCTGAAGGCCCTGTCCTTCTACCTGCCTGTAGGGGGAAATAGCTAATTAAAATACAGAAAGCATATTAATACTTAATAGTGTGATTTCCCCCCTATATGCTTTTTACTTCTTGACTTAATCCAGCTACAGCTTCAAAAACCCCCCTCCACACACACACACACAATCCCATGAGTGAGATGTTGTTGTCCCACAGTTTTTGATAAACAGCTTTAAGCTCCAGGGCAGGGTCTAAGGCAGCTCCCACCCAACCTCTCCTCTGCTGCACAACCTGTCCCCTGCTGTCGCAGGCCCTCTGAGGAGGCGCTGGCCTCTGGCCTCCAACACCACAGACCTTCAGAGGTGGTCCTCCTGAGGTCAAACACGGCCTGCTCTGCTTTTCTAGGGGAAGAATAAGCAGATGAAGCATAGTAACAGAGTCTATTGACTGCCAGGATCATCAGCTGAGCTTGTGTGAACACTTGCCCTATGGTAAGCACTCAACAACTCTGAGTTCTGTGACTATAACAGACTTGGAGAATAATGCCCAGGTGTGAGCGGAGGGTTATATATATTATAAACATATAAATGTGCACCTGTGTACTTGTGGATGGTAGAAACAGGGTGTGAACTCCCTGATCATTATCCTTCCTGGCTTTCTAAATTGCTTCCCATTCATGAAAGTAATAAAAACCCATGGCTACAAAATCATAGAAACCTTTATTAAGCAAAAATATCAAAATCTGAAGCTACTATTTCTCCATATATCTTCCACCTAGTTCTTGCTTCCCCCAAATTCCTCTGGATGTCATCAGGAAGAGGACTTGTAGCTAAAACAAAATCCCTCTGATAAAGCTGAACCTCTGTCCTGACAGTGAATGCTGACTTCAGCCAGTAACCACACATGGAGGTCAAACTGAGCTGTGGATGACCTGTGTTTGGTCCATAGTGGACCTCTGAACATGGATCGTTGCCCTCTGTGAATATTGGGTCCATTATCAGTATGTAACTACTGGCAGAGTCATCATAAACACCCAGTGGCTCAGGTGTCTCGGGACATTGCCACTCGGGGTTTACTGGGCCTGCTCCCCCTCTGTGCTTTGGCCAGGACAGTGGTAAGCCACCAAGCCTACTACCTCACATCTCTCACTTACCTCTCCCACTGGCCCTTGGAACAATTTGAGTTCAAAATCCCAGGTGCAAGGCAGCTCAGCTTTAAAGTCAATCTCCCTCCACCACCCACATCCTTGGTTTCTATGGAGCTGAGAAAAGAGCCTTCATGGTTCATTGGGTTAAGTATTGGGGTGCTAACCTCAAGATTGGTGGTTTAAACCCACTAAATCAGCCGTTCTCGTTCTCAATCTCTGGGTTGTGACCCTTTTGGGGGTCGAACGACTCTTTCACATGGGTCACCTAAGACCACCGGAAAACGCAGATTTCCGATGGTCTTAGGAACTGAGACATTGCTCCTCTAGCTGTCTCCAGGCAGCCTGTTCACCCACATGCAGATACGCTCACATGAGTACCCAGTGTGATGACATCATCGTGCCAACCTCATCACATAAACCCCGTACAAATACAGGTGTGTGTGACAGGGTTGGCACCATAATGTACTTATACAGACCAGTCACATGTGCAGAAAGCAGCTGCTGTGTTGAAAGCAGCAGTATTGGAGGTTAAATGCCAATTCATGAATTATAATTACTGGGTAAAGTAAAATGATGTACTGTAAAATCATCAACTATTACAAAAAAAAATCTGTACCATGGGAACTTAATCTGGATGCTGATGGGTCTTTCTATATTCAGCTGTGGTTGATGTGAATACTTCCCCCTTGTGATAGTATCAGGTATGTAAAAAAAAACAACAGAATGGTAAATCATAGGAAACTTTAATGAACTGTATTGACTGAACTATGCCATATATCACTTTTTGTATTATTAAAGCTATTGTTATCTATTATTTTCATTAGCAAACCATCCCATGACAGTGGATCATGTAGAGAACAATGTTAAGAAAAAATATATACAGTAAGAATGTTTTACAGTGTGGTTTCACCTCAATAATTACAGCAGGAATTGAGAAACCGCAGTGTGTTATTTGTTGTGAAGTTCTGTCAGCCAAATCTATGAAGCCGAACAAACTAAAATGCCATTTTGATAGCAAGCATTCAAACGTTGCCAGTAAGGATACCAAGTATTTTAGAAGCAAAGCTGATGGACTCAAGAAAGCCAGACTTGACACTGGTGGCAAGTACCACAAACAAAGCATAGCATCCATTGATGCTTCACATTTGGTGGCACTCAGAATCACCAGAGTTATGAAACTTCATACCATTGCTAAGGATTCACTGTTGCCAGCGGCCAAAGACATTGTTCAAATTATGATGGGAGATGAATCTGTTACTAAATTGAATGCAATTTCCTTATCTAGTGACACTGTCCACAGAAGAATAGATGATATTTCTGCTGATATTCTTGATCAGGTAATCCAGGAAATTAAATCTGCTAAAAAAAAAAAGAAAGAAAAAAATTAAATCTGCTCCATTTCCAATATTTAGGATCCAGCTTGATGAATCTACAGATGTTACAAACTGTGCTCAGTTACTGGTTAACATGAGTTATATCAATATGGTACCTTAAAAGATGAGTTTCTTTTTTGCAAACCTCTTGAAACGACAACTACTGCACCTGATGTATTTGACACAGTTGGTTCAATTCTGAAGGACCATAAGATCTCTTGGGAAAAGGTTTGTGGTGCTTGCACAGATGGTGCTCCAGCTATGCTAGGATGTCAACCTGGATTTCAACGTTTGGCACTGAAAGAGTCACCAAAAGTCACCGGAACTCACTGTATGATTCATCAGCAAATATTAGCAACAAAGATGCTGCCACAAGAGTTATGAGAAGTAATTAAGAGCATCATGAGTTCTGTCAATTTTGTAAAGGTGAGCACTTTAAACAGTCGACTGTTTTTGCAACTGTGCAATGAGTTGGATGCACTGAATAATGCTCTGCTATTGCACACTGAAGTGAAGTGGTTGTCGAGAGGAAAAGTTTTAAAACGTGTTTTTGAGCTCCATGATGAACTCAAAACATTTTTAATCAGAAAGAAAGACCAC
The DNA here is from genome assembly GCF_000313985.2 of Echinops telfairi. Lineage (NCBI taxonomy): Eukaryota > Metazoa > Chordata > Mammalia > Afrosoricida > Tenrecidae > Echinops > Echinops telfairi. The sequence continues at coordinate 5,916,810 of NW_022106189.1, read as the reverse complement.
AGTTCAAACCACTTTTCAGCGATAAAAGTGAACTACAAAAAGTAGTTTACTTGGTTGACAACTTTGCCATCTTGAATGAGTTAAATTTATCACTGCAAGGATCAAATGTAACATACCTCAATTTGTCTGAAAAGATCCAATCATTCCAAATGAAACTTCAGCTATGGCAAAAAAAAAAAATTCGATAAAAATAAAATTTACATGTTGCCTGTCTCAATTGCTTTCTTTGAGGAACATGACATTTAACCAGACAAAAGGAGTATGATGGTAATTTCTGTGAAAGAACACTTGTACATGCTTGCAGATGAAATTTCATCATACTTTCCAAGTCCAAGTGACACCTCATTTGCACTTGCCAGAAGCCCATTCACAGTCAAAGTAGATGTTCCTGAGACAGCGCAAGAGGAGTTCATTGACAGCCATGCAGTGAGAACTGATTTCTCTACAATGCTAGTTACAAAATTTTGGATCAAGTGTTTGCAGTCAAATTCTGTTCTGTCTGAGACTGTGTTGTGCCTTCTTCTTCCATTTCCAACAACATATCTTTGTGAAAGATTTTTCCAGCTTGTTGGTTATCAAGTCTAAATACAGAAGTAGACTGTGGAAGGTGATTTTCGTTGTGCTCTTGCAAAGACTGCCCCAAGAATGTCTGAGCTGGTGAGAAAGAAGCTATCTCAACCTTCACATTGACGTTGGCTTTTTACGCACTGATGCAAAATGTAGCATGTAGTTTACTGTTGTTATATTAAGACTGTTACCCATGCTACACCATGCTTCAAGACAAAATTTCATTTATTTGTAATTAGAAATAAATATTTCACAATATATAATTACATATTGTTTTTGTGATTAATCACAATGCTTTAATTATGTTCAATTTGTAACAATGAAAATACAGCCTGCATATCAGATATTTACATTATGATTCATAAAAGTAGCAAAATTACAGTGATGAAGTAGCAACAAAAACAATTTTATGGTTGGGGGTCACCACCACATGAGGAACTGTGTTAAAGGGATGGGGCATTAGGAAGGTTGAGAACCATTGCACTAGATGCTTTTCAGGAGATAGATGAGATTGTTTGCTCCGCAAGGATTTAGTCTCAGAAACCCTACGGAGCAGATCCACTCGGCCCTATACAGTCAGCCAGGAGGAGTTGGAAGTACACAGTGGGAGTGGTTTGGTTTGGGGTTTGGGATCTGAACATCGAAACCCACCGTGCAGCTGTTTCTAGTGTGGATGTGTGTTCCTGGAGACCCAGGAGTAGACAGGTGTGGCCCACTGACTCATTTTACAGAGCGAGAAAGACACGCGCTAAAGTTTGATGGAAAAGAGGTAGAAACCGTGTTATGCTGAGAAGCCCAGGAGGTGGAGGTCAAGGAGGGTGAGATTTACTCAGGCCCAGTCCCTGGGCCTGCCATTGAAGAAGCTCAGCTCTCCAACCATAAGCTATCTAGAGGAAGTCATAAAGGAGCCTGAGCAGTGACTCCCTTTCCCCCCCGCCCCAGCACCCTGTCTTGGAGGAGGCAGGTGTTCAAGCCGTGCAGCAGACAGCTGGGCAGCTGAGGGGCTTTCGCTGGAGACCATCACACCCTCCGCCAGTTCTCAGAGTCTGGGTCTGCATCCTGAATGGGGCGGCTGTGTCTCAGCAGGTCCAGAGAGAGAAAAACACTGCAGATTCATGTAAAAACGAAATCCACTGTTCTTTTGGAGAGAGGCCGGGCAGCACAGAAAGAGGCAGTTAAACAGGGAGACTGAGATGAAGTTCCTGCAGGATTATGCGCCTCCTCACCTCAGCACAAAAACCTATTACCATTCCTTCTGACTCATAGCATTCCTGTAGCACAGATGAGAGAGTCTTTATGAATGTAAATCTTTGTGGAAGCAGACTTGCCTCATCATTCTCCTTCAGAGTGTCTGGTGGGTTTGAACCATCGACCTTTTGGTTATCAGCTGAATATTTAACTATTGCACCATCAGGGCTGCTGTGGTGTGCTCACATGTTCCCAAATATGCTAGTGGCTCTCCTGCCCTCACTTAGGCCCAGCCCATCAGTGCTCCTGTGTCTCGACTGGCTTCCCAGTGGCCACATTACCCTCCCACACCCTGCTTAACATCTGCCCGTGGCTCCCTATGTAACAGGAATCAAATCCAAACTCTTTACAGAGGCCTTTAGGTGCCCTGGTAGTATAATGGATTACATGCTGGGCTGCTAACCTCAAGGTCAGCAGTTCAAAACCACCAGCGACTCCTTGGGAGAAAGATGTGGCTTTCTACTCCCATAAAGAGATACAGTCTCAGAAATCCACAGGGGCAATTCTGCCCCATCCTATAGGGTCACTACCATAGGTCAGAACTGCTCCTTCGGCCACAGAGTACAAGGCTGATGGCTCAAGCACACTCGCCTCTCTGCAAGACAGAGACCTGGGGAGCCAAGAAAACGCTTAGAGGCAGTTCTTCTGGGCCACACCACACCTCAAACGCCCCGCTTTCCTCATCTATCACCTGGGAACACGCCTAACTCCTTCCTCATGGGGAGGTTGGGGAGACAGAGGGAGGGGCTGAGTCTACAGCCCTGGCTGAGAGTATATGTTGATCACGGGGTTGCTGGCACTGGTCCAGGAAGAAAGGAGGCCCAGAGGGACCCCATCCTGTTCCTCTCTGCACCCGCAAGCAGAGTAAGCCCTACAGACCTCATTCCACAATGCTCTCTTCATCTGTGGGCATCCCACTTCAGTCTTGCCCTGGCACTGTGCCCCCCAAGGCCAGGGGCTGCGCATAAAACTCCAAACCAGTTGTCGTCTACTTGATTCTGAGGATCGGTGGTCCCATGGGAGCCACAGTAGATCTGTGCTCCATAGGGTGCCGGTGGTGCTTTTTCAGAAGCAGGCCCTCTTCCCGGGCTCCTCCGGGTAGACGCGGAGCTCCCACCAGCAGCCAGGCACATTCATTGTCTGCGTCCCTCCAGGACTCACCCAAGATGTGTGTTGAATGAACAACTGACCAGTGACTACAGTCTCACCAAGCCCCTGAGCAGGTCTGAGTTCTGTTTATCCTAAAGACAGACAACCGAAAAGTGGGTGGAGGGATTCATTGGACAGTGTAAGACATGAAAAAATAATCATAACTCATAAATTATCAAGGGTTCATGAGGGAGGGGGATGGTGGGAGGGAGGGGGAAAATGAGGAGTAGATACCAAGGGCTCAAGTAGGAAGAAAATGTTTTGAGAATGATGAAGGCAACAAACATACAAATGTGCTTGACCCAATTGATGGATGGATGGATGGTGATAAGAATGGTACGAGTCCCAATACAATGATTAAAACAACAACAACAAACGACTCACTGGCTGGAGGAAGACGGCCTAGCCTGGCCTGAGTTCTCTTGATGCCTGGTTACAAACAACTGGCTATGAATCCTGACATGCTTCGTATTCAAATTAACCAGGTATGAGAACACTGCACGGGAAAAGTGGGGCACGTTGGCATTCTTTTACAGTTTATTTAATTCACTCCTTCTGGCACTAATTCAATTCATCGGCACAACTGAAGGAGGGACGGAACTGAAATATTAACCTCAGAGGCAGCTCCAGCGCAGATAATGGAGCAGAAGCGCTGGGCCGGAGAGCGCAGGGGCCGCAGGAAACCCTTTTCCTAATGGCTCATTTTCCTCCTCCTTGGTCCAGAGTGATCAAAGCCAATCAGCGTGTGTTTAGAATCACAGACATAGTAGAAGACCGTTAAATAAAGATATTATCTTCCCGGCGAAACTTTGTCAGAAGTTCTTACTGGCGAAAGCATGCAAAGTGGATTAAAATATCACAGGCGAGCCTCAGAGAGTGTCAAAATGACCGAATATTATGAAACCTGTATCTTTATCCCTTCATTTTCAGCTCTGCACGAGACCCCAGCGTGGGACCGCGCTTCCACACCAAGCCTTTGGCAAGGCGGGCTGGATGGTGGGAGGGAGGGAGCAGGGTGAGCAGAGCCAAAAATGCCTTCCCAGCTCCGCTGCCTCCTGCTCCAAAGGAACCAGAGGCCAGAATCCAAGGAACAGGAAAGCTGTCCTTCCTCCACGGTGACATTTAAGGGCCTGCCCTCCTTTGGGGCTGGTGGACGGGCCAATCAGGCAGCAACTGCCTGCCAGGAGAGGAGGGCGGTGGGGGGTCACTTGCGGGCTGACTCTGTGGGCGTCCAATGAGAGCAAGACAGGGCAGGGAGCTCCACTCTCCCAGGGCTCCTGCTAGCATGTTCTCTGGGCCAGCTCTGGACCAGCCACCCTTCCAACAGCCCCGCCCGAAGCAGTTGGGAATCTATAGGGGAAGAAACTAAGGTTCAGGGCTCAAGTCCTGCAGGTGTTAGCTTTCCCCCATTCTTCCTGTGAAGCGGCTGTGAAGCCCCTCCAGAGCCAGGGAGGAAAGTGTGGGCACCTGAAAGAGTACAGTCTTCATGAAAATAGTGATCAGGAGAACAGGCATGGTGCAGAGTAGTGGTGCCAAGTGTGTCCAGGGAGCTCAGGTGGATCCGCATATGCAGAAAACATCTCCAGAAAGCTGATCAGGTGGGGCCAGGCCCTTGGCTCTGAGGTGGAGAGCTGGGGTTTGGAGATAGGCCGGGGAAGATACTTCACTGTCTTCTGGGCTATTTGAATTTACCATCATGTGTGCATTGATTTAAAATGTATCTGTTGAAATGATTTGAAAATAGCTTTGCCTGAAGGATAGAAAAAAAAAGTTAGATGCATTCTTAAAGCTCTCAGAATGCACCGCCTCACATAGCCCACCTCTGGAGCTGCTGCGCTCCTGCCTGCCAGACTGGTGTCCTCAGGTCCCCTCCCTGGGCTCTTTCTCTGTCCACTGTTCCGTTCCCTCCTATTGTAAGGCCTAGTTCCCTGCAGCCTCCCCTGAGCCACTGTGGGCCCCCTGCCCTCCGGCCCATGAAGGTCTCCAGCACAGAGAGCCTTCCTCTTGCATGGACCATTGCTGTCAGACCTCTGCAACATGAGCACCCAAAGACAGGGCCATCTTTCCTGGGCCATGGCCACCTTCTCCAGTGCAGTGCACAACAGAAATGTGAAAAAGATTGTGAGGTGGGGGTGGCAGCTGAACTTCTCTGACTTCACAAGGTGGAAGGAAGAGATTCACTGTTATTGGCATCAGGTTCCCAGGGCCAATTTCTAGAGGATGCCTTCAGACCTGCCTCCACCCTCCAACCAGCCCTCCCAAGGCAATCTCTACTTTTCAACTGGGCTGCTCAATGCATTGCAATAGCCACACAGAATTCCCAGATGCTCAGGAGGATGGAGTTTATTAGGGAAGATAACAGGTTACAATTCAGGAGACAGTTGTTCAGTCAGGACAGTTTCTTCTCTGCCAGGCCTCTCTTGCACCTTCAGTCTTGGCCTGGCCTCTGCCTTGCTCAAGCAATGTTGCAAAGCTCTTTTAGGGCTGCAATCAATGCCCAATGGGCATGTCACCCCGCTGTAAGCCTCAGCCTGAAGGCACTCAGCTCCAGGTCTATAGGTCAGCAACCCCAGCTTCCCTAATCAAGTGCATAGAGGCACACGCACACCAGCCTCCTCCACAAAGCACTCAGCGTTACTTGTGGGCTGGGAAGTGCACCGCTCTCATGTGCTGGCTCTTGGCTCCGCTATTGCTGCTCCTCTGGTGTCACAGCCATCTTTGGGATCAAAGAGGAGTCACTGTCCAGGTCCTCTGAGTCCAAAGGACATGCTCCATTCTTAGTTCTTCTTTAGTTGATAGTGAGATTCCTTCCTTCCTTTTTCTGAAATGACTCACTTTATACCCAACAGTATAGTACTCACAATTAACCTCAGTACATGTTTTTCTTCTGGATTTCCTTCCTTTTGCAATATTATGAGTTATTTACTATCCTCTTCTAAATATAGCCTTTGCTACCCACATCAAACCACCTCAGGTTTCTTGATGAGTCTGCATAAGAAGGGGGAGGAGAGAGAGGGCATTGCTGCTCAGCTGTGAGTGATGGTTAACAGGGTTAATTGTGGCACCTGCAACCCCTAAAACCAATCCTACTGAGTTCAGTGTGAACCCAAGAGCCAAGTCTGGGCGAGAGAGCCTGCCCGAGACACAAAAAGAGAAGAGAGGGCCGCAAGGACAAGTTCTTCATTTCCTGCGAGTGGACTCAGGAGAGCCTGGGCAGAGTTACTCCACATTTGTGGCTAAAAGGATGATACATTGTATATGAAAATTTGTATTTAATTAAAATGAGAAAATAAACCACCAAAATATTCTGGAGGCTTAGAGATTTGGGTCCTTTCTAAGATTTCTTTATGCAATTCAACAGAAATGCGTTCATAGATGCAAAGATCCAGGTGGTATCAGTGTTTTGGCCTCCACACCTCACAAATCAGCTGCTCTCAGCAACCAATAGGTCCTGGGCCTTACTCGGTTGTGAGTTGCCCCTGAGACAATTCCCCCTCGCGGCAACTCTTGTGCAGATAGAGCGGTTCCACAGTGTTTTCAAGGCCATGGGGAGGTGACCTTTTTGGGTAACAGATCACCAAGTCTGTCTTCTGAGGTGTCTCTGGGTGGATTCAAACTTCCAACCTTTTGGGTAACATTTGCACCACCCAGGGATGTATCAGTAAATTAACTTAGCTTAACAATAAAGCAACTGCTATGGAGAAGACACATGGAAACGGCAGTCAAGAGATCAAATGACATGGCATTGGCAAAAAGCTGCTGCACAAGACCTCACTGAAGTATTGAGAAGCACAAGGGTGCTATTTGGAGGACTACAGTGAGACTGACCAGTCACCTCATCGATGCATCGATGCATTTGAATTACGGTGCTGGAGAAGAATCTTGAAAGTGCCGTGCACAGCTGAAAGAACCCTCAAATCTGTTTTAGAAGAAGAACAACCAGAATGCTCCTTAGAGGAAGGGATGGCAAGACTTTGTCCCATGTGTGCACCTTGGGCGTATTGTCAGGAGAGACTAGTCTTTGGAGCAGGACATCATGCTTGGGAGAGGGGCATTGAAAAAGAGGGAGACCCTTGGGGAGATGGGGTGACATGGTGGCTGCAACAGTGGGCTCAAACATAAAGACAATTGTGAGGAAGGTGCAAGACGGATGCTGTGTGTCCTGCTGTACACAGGGTCCCTGTGAGTTGGAACCGACTCAATGATAACTAACAACCACAAATAGAAGAGACCCACAATGCCTAGCTGCTTAAATTAAAATGAACATGACAAATGAACAGTCACAGGAGACAGATGGAATTTCTCTGGTTCAGTCTGGTGCCTACTGGCCCTGGGAAGGTGTGAAGCAGTTTCTGGCAAAGCTGCCGTTAGGACACCAGGGGACCCAGTCAAGGGCCTGGCTGGCAAGGGAGACATTCAACAACATGCACTTGACAGATGAATTGAAGACGGGGTGGTTGGTGTATGAAGCAGCAAGCTGGAAGGGTTCCTAGGGAGGTCAGGATCACTGACAGCTGAGAAGTACCTGAAAGAAGAGAGATAAGGAGAGGGAAGCCCCTGAGGAATCTTTAGGAGTCAATGAAACAGTACCATAGGCTCTTCAGTTGTCTTCCAATCACTAGCACCTTGCTTTAAGGAACTGTGTTAAAAGGGCTCAAGGGGACACCTCTAACTTGAGGGATGGAGGTCCCTGAGAATTGGCCACCTCATCTGTGCTTTGGACCCTGGCCAGACCTATTGCTTCGTCATCCTCAAGCCTACTTAGCCCCACCCATCCAGCCTCACACAGCTGACTCAAGCGATGCCTGTCCACAAGAAAAGACATTTACTCTCTTGGCAGAAGCAACCCTGTAAGAAGAGCAGAGCCCACAGCACAGCCTCCCAGCTACCATGTATGTATCACCCACACTATTAGTTCACTTAACAAACAAACTCTCCTCTTTAGTCAGTTCCAACTCATAGAAACCCTACCTATACGACAGAGAGCTGAACCAAAGCGTATCTGCGACTGTACATCTTTACAGGAGTAGAGAGCCTCATCTTCCTTCCTTGGAGCAGCTGATGAATTTGAAACCACTGACCTTGAGGTTAGCAGTCCAACACTTATTCCACAATGCCACCAGGTCTCATTAAGTCATCTTCTACTTTTCTTTAAATACACATTTTAAAGAGACTAAACCACTGTAAATATACCCTAATAGAAGGAATCAGACACATAAAATGAAAAGCAAAGTTATTAAATTCTCAGCTGATCTTTTGACCAGCCAGAGGCTGGGTCTGAGAGGCCTGCTCTCTTGTTTCCATTGAAGACTGTGATGTGTTAGAGCAGCTGGTCTCAACCTGTAGGTCGCCACCCCTTTGGGGGTTGTATAACCCTTTCACGGGAGTCGCCTAAGACCATTGGAAAACACATATTTCTGATGGTCTAAGGAACCGAGAACCGCTCCTCTATCCATCTCCAGGTGGGTGTGCCCACATGCAGACATGCTGATCTGGTGAGGAAGAAGCTATCTCAACCTTCGCACTGACATTGGCTTTTGACGCATACTGTCCCAAATTGTTGCAATGTAGTTTACTGTTGTTATAGTAAGACTGTTACCCATACTACACCATGCTTCCAGACAAAATGTCATGTATTTGTAATTAGAAATACATATTTCACAGTATATAATTACATATTGTGATTGTGATTAATTGCTATGCTTTAATGATGTTCAATTTGTAACAATGAAAATATATCCTGCATATCAGATATTTACATGACGATTCATAACAATAGCAAAATTACAGTTATGAAGTAGCAACGAAAATAATTTTATGGTTGGGGGGGTGGGTCACCACCACATGAGGAACTGTATTAAAGGGTCATGGCAATAGGAAGGTTGAGAACCACTGTGTTAGAGAGTCTAAAACTCATAACAGTCCCAAACTAACATTTTCTCCTTGAGCTATTTAGAACTAGAAGGATCGGAAAAGGAAATCATATCTCCCTTCATGATTGCATGATAAGCCATGCCTAAAGAAACCTCTAAGTGAAGTGAACAGGTCATCCTCAACAAGCAGGATACAGGAATGCTTGTTAAAAATCACCAGTGCCACAGTTCCCCTCAACACCGAGGAATGCAGAATCCCCAGAGATGAATGAAGTACACATGTCACACAGGTGCCTCAGGCGAGTCTTATAAGTGTAGATGCGACAGAAGATGTGTTCTGGACCAGTGGTCCTCAAGGTGGCCCAGCAGGAAGAGCATCAGTGACCTAGGAGCTGGTGGTGTGGTGGTTATAAGCTGGGCTGTGATTCACTTGGTTGGCAGTCTGAAACCAACAGTTCCACAGGAAAAAGACTGGGCTTTCTACTCCTATAAACAGCTACAGTCTTGGAAATCCACAGTGGGTCGCTATGAGTCTGCATTGAGTCCAAGTCAGGGAATTTGGTTTGTGCAGCAATGTGTTCAATACACAGCTATACAGAATCCAAATCTGGGGCAGGCTGGGTGGCCTGGGTTCCGAAGGGTCTTTCCAGTACAGCTGATGCACACACAGGAAAGTGGGAGAAAGGATGTTGAGGGCCCCAAGCTGTTTTGTAAAACCAGTCAAATACTTATAGTAAATATTTTTGGTTTTGTGAGCCATATATGAGACAGACTTGATGCATTTCTTTTTCCTTTCTTCCTCTTAAAAAAATTTTCTTTGGGCGTGTAAAGCATCCTTAGCTCATTGTTTATCTCACAAAAGCAGGTCATTGTTTGTATTTGACCTGCAAGCTCTTAGCTTGTTGACCTCTGCACTAGAGGATTTGTTTGTAGATCATCCTTGATTTGTGATTCTCAACACAGGATGCATATTAAATAATGTAAGGAGCTTTTTCAAAAAGTGCCCATGTTTAGGTTTCATGTCCATAGACTCTGGTTTGAAATGTCCAGGAGTGATAACAAAAACCACTGATGGTTGCTAGAGATAAAATGGGACATTTTATAGTAAGAAAGAGTCAATTAGCCAAGAACACATAGCAATCCTAAGTATGTTTCAACTTCAAAATGCAGAAAGCCAAGATAGACGGAGCCAGAAGAAGAAATAAATATAGTTATAATTTTACTTTGAAATTTCAACACTCTCTTCTTAGTAATTGATAAAATAAGTTGATGTAAGCTGATGGAGAATCAGTAAGACCTCATTGATATTTATTAAACATTACAGCCAACAACTGCAGCTCATACTCTTCAACTGCACAGCAGTCAACAAGATAGATGCGATTTCGATACTCTAGAGCCTGCAGATGTGAAAAGAATAAAAAGAGACTATTACTAATGTTATATCAACAAATTATATGATTTAGATGAGACAGACAAATTCCTTCAAAGACACATTATCAAAATTGATGCAGAAGAAATAAAAATCTGGAAAATTATTTTCTCAGGGAAGTTAAGGTCTAATTAAAAACCTTCCCCCAAAGAAAACTCTACACTCCCATGGCTCAATTTATTCTCTCTGCAACATTTCAAGAACAGTTAATATCAATTGTCTTAGCACGAGGTAAAAATGCCTTGGTGGGTTTCTGAGACTGTAAGTTGTTGTGGGCGTAGAAAGCCTCATTTTCTCCCTGCAAAGTTGCTGGTGGTTTTGAACTGCTTCCCTCACAGTTAGCAGTCCAATGCAAAACCCAACATGGCAGTAGGGATTCTTATAACTGTAGGTGTGCATTTATACCTATGTGTGCATATACCTATATACAAATATGTAATATACACATATATTTATATACACATAGACATATGTATTTCAGAGTTTGTGGAAAGTAGAATGAAAAGGTAATTGAATTTTTCCATGGAATTTTTGAAGCTTCCTCATGCCTCTCTCTAGAGATATATGTATGTGGGTTGTATACACATACACATCTACTTATAGGTATATAAATACACATGTATATATTACATATGTTATATAATTTACAGTATTATATATAATGTATGTTATAATATACACATATACTATATATATATAACAACATACACATATATATGTTGTTAAGTGCTATCCAGTCAGTTCTGACCCATAGCAACAAACCGTTGCTTAGTCCTCCCCTATCCTCACAATTGTTCCTGTGCCTGAGCAGACTGTGGCAGCCCCTGTGTCGAACGACACAGGGCCTACCTCTTTTCCACTGCCTCTCATCTTTACCGTGCATGCTGTCCTTCTCCAGGGACTGGTCTCTCCTGATAATATATCCAAAGTATGTGAGATGAACGCTCTGCATCTTTACTTCCAAGGCACATTCTGCTGTACTTCTTCCAAGACTGATGTTACACAATTTCAGGTCAACTTGATACAAGAATGAAGGGGTGGAGTCTAGCCTGTCGATCAGGTCACAGCCTGATCATTCCTCCCTGTGGACATGGCCTTTCCATTAAGAGTCTGTGAGCTTTCTCTCTTCCTCCCTGGAGGTGGGATACATTCTCTCTCTGCCTACACATTCCTATTGACAAGCCACATGGAGCCATGCTGACGGCAGCCAGAGCCCTGAAGATGTGTCCACTGCCATTGGATCCACAAGACTTTTCTCCCACCAGCTTCCTAGTTCTTTCCTCTATTTCCTTTTACTTTCCTCTTGTTCCACTATCATGTTCAGCCTTCATTTGGGTTTCAGTAATTCCTCTTGGTTACATTGCCCTTGATCAAGCCTTACCAGGCCTCCACACTCTCCTCGCCATCGATTTTAGATCACTTGTTTTCTCTTGTCCCTGAGTTGGTTAACACCCTCTTCCTTTCCCCGGCCTCCACACCTCTCATTCCCACCCACCCCCACACACACCCCACCACCCACCCCTCCACACAACCGTTGGTCCTGTTGTTTTCTCCTCTAGATTGTTTATCTTATCTAGATAGATTTGCAAAGATAATAATATGCACAAAAACAGGACAGAGCAAAAGAAAAGTAAAGAAAACAGCAACCGACAAAAATAAGAAAAGCCTATAAATAGTTCAAGGTCTGTTTGTTGACCTTTAGGAGTTTTTCCGGTCGAGTCTTCTGGGGTGCCGTGCCCTAGCCCCAAAGTCCATTTTTTATACTCCTTGGGGACTTCATTGCTCTGCTCCCCTTGCTTGTCTGTTGCGGGCCCTTAGTGTTTCTCCTCGGTGTGGTGGGCTCAGATCGGACACAATTCCTACACTGTGTCTTCGGTGTGTTCCCCGTAGCGCTATGGGTCAGTGAGGGATGTCATGTCTTGTATTGGGGCCGGCCATGCAGTCCTCTCAGTGCGTTGGCTGCTCTCAGGGTCTCCTAGGCTCAAGACCCAGAGTTCCACGGAGCCCTTGACTCTTTTTTAGAAACCATTTTCCCTTCTGGTTTGTTCGGTTTGCTTTCTTTTTAGTTTGGGCTAGCTTAAGTGTTTCTATTATTTAGTACATGAAGGATTCTAACGAATCAAGTATGTGTTACAATAATAAGAAAAATAGTGCTGTAAGACTTCAATTTACATAAAATGTCAATACAAATGCATGTTTGCAACCAGAATGTAAATGCAGGTCCACACTGTAGTCTTTCTAGCCACCTTGCTTGACGTTTATCGTTGTTCTTTCCACACCCCACCCTCTGCCTCACCTCTACTTCTTTGCCCCACTTCCTGGTGCAGGAGGCCCTTGGGGACTCCTCATTTCCCAAAGCTGCAGTGGAAATGCTGATGGAGACATGGTCGCCCATGCCCCGGGTCATTCATCAGGGGCAGCAGACCCTGGAGACATCAGGGGCCGATGCCTGCTCAGCACTAATGTAAGCTGTGATGCCATTTTCCAAGCTGTTGCCATCTCAGGCCACAACTGAAACTCTCTCTGAGAGCAGGGGTGGTTGCTATTCAATTTCCGTCCTCCACTTCTTAAGAGCCAAGTTCCCAAGTTCAAAGACATCTATCATAGTGAGTGATGGATTGTATTTCAGAGCAGGTTGGCAGCAGGAGGGAATTGGATTCAGAAACAACCATCTGGCTTTGGCAACTGTGTGCCCTTTGGCCTGCTCAGCATCAAGCCTTACTGTCACATAGTTCTAGTGGCCACAGGAGCAGAACCAGCTAGGAGCCCAGCCCAGACTGAACTCCTTTCTACTGAAGAAGTAAAAGGCTCTCAGAAAACTGTAGGGGACCCCTACGGGCTGCTTGTGGAGAGGGCTGGGCTTAAACATTTTGGGAAGCCTACTGTGTGCTGGTCATGGGGAAGAAACAGAAGTGCATCAGAGGAAATGCTTATTCTACAGAATGCTCATTTAGTCAAAACCTTACATTGAGTGACAAATGCTCATTAGGAAGGGACGCACATTGTATGCCTCCACTTATGAGAAATATATAGAGACCAAAGTTCATTAGGGGCCACCAGAGACAGTTGGAAGGAGGGGGAAAGAGAGATTCACTGTTTAAGGGGACACAGTGAACTTCAGTTAGGATGATAGGAAATCTTAGAAACCGATAGTAGTAATACCACTGACTTTTACATGCAAAGAATATTCTAAAAACAAATTATGTGTTACATAGATACTTAGCACAATATTTCAAAAATAAACAATTAACCAATGGCTACTAAACACAGACACTGGCAAGCTTGCTTCCTCACCCCTGCAAAACAGCTAGACCCTAAACTCTGTCACCACACCAACTAGGCTCAGATTCCAGCTCCATCATCTACAAGCCACATCCTGTGGGTGAGGCTGACCAGTTTGTGACTTACATCAACGACTACCCTTTTCTAAGGGTTGGTTTCCCCATCTGTAAACTGAAGAGAGCAATAAGGTGCAGTTGTTAGGTTCTGGAGAGTCAGTTCTAAATCATAGCAACCCTGTCCACCACAGAATAAAACACAGCTACATCATCAACATTCTCACAATTGTTGTGTTTGAGCCCATCCTTGGAGCCACTGTGTCAATTCATTTTCTTGAAGGCCTTTCTCTGGTTCTATAACCTGCTAGGAGCACTGATGGCTTATCAGTTGGGCTGTTAACTGCAAGGTCAGCAGTTCAAAACCACTAGATGGTCTATGAAAGAAAGGTGGGGCTGTTTACTCCCATAAACAGTTACTGTCTCAGAAACTCAGAGGGCATAGTTCTAGCCCATCCGTAAAGAGTAGCTATGAGTCAGCACTGATGTGATGGCAGTGAATTTGTTATTTATTTATTATTTGGGGTTTTCTACTTTGCCAAGCATGATGCTTTTTTTTTCAGGAACTGATCTTTCCTGATAACATGTCCAAAGTATGTGAGATGATATCGCACCCTCCTCACTTCTAATGAGCACTCTGGCTGTTGTTCTTTTTTTTTAATCGTTTTATTAGGGACTCATACAACACTTATTCCAATCCATACATGCATCAATTGTGCAAAGCACATTTGTACATTCATTGCCCTCATCATTCTCAAAACATTTGCTTTCCACCTAAGCCCCTGGCATCAGCTCCTCATTTTTTCCCCTCCCTCCCCGGTCATATTTTGTCATATCTTGCCCTGTCCGACAACTCCCTTCACCCACTTTTCAGTTGTCTGTACCCTAGGGAGGAGGTCACATGTAGATCCTTGTAATCGGTTCTCCCGATCCAACCCACCCTCTCTCCACCCTCCCAGTCTCGCCACTCACACCACTGGTCCTGAAGAGATCATCCACCCTGGGTTCCCTGTGTTTCCAGTTTCTATCTGTACCAGTGTAAATCCTCTGGTCTAGCCAGACTTGTAAGGTAGAATTGGGATCATGATAGTGGGGGGCAGGAAGCATTTAGGAACTAGAGGAAAGTTGTATGCTTCATGGTTGCTACATCACACCCTGACTAGCTCGTCTCCTCCCCAGACCCTTCAGTAAGGGGATGTCCAGTGGCCTACAAATGGGTTTGGGGTCTCCACCCCCCCACCCTCATTCACTATGATAAGATGTTTTGTTCTGATGATGCTTGATACCTGATCCCTTCGACACCTCGTGATCGCACAGGCTGGTGTGCTTCTTCCATGTGGGCTTGTTGCTTCTGAGCTAGATGGCCACTTATTTACCTTCAAGCCTTTAAAACCCAGACACTATATCTTTTGATAGCCGGGCACCATCAGCTTTCTTCACCACATTTGCTTATTCACCCACTTTGTCTTCCGCGCTTGTGTCTGGAAGGTGAGCATCATAGAATGCCAATTTAATAGAAAAAAGTATTCTTGCATTGAGGGAGTACTTGAGTGAAAACCCAATGTCCTTCTGCTACCTTAATACTAAACCTATAAATATGTACACATAGATCTGTTTCCCCATCATATATAAATATATTTGCATATGTACATGCCTTTATTTAAACCTCTAAATGCCCTTTGCCTCAAAGCTCTTTCCTCTATTTCCTATTTCCTCTTGTTCCTCTATCATGCTCAGTCTTCATTTGGGTTTCAGTAATTTCTCTTGGTTGCATTACCCTTGCAACCTTCTACCTTCTACCAGGCCTCCTACAATCTCCTCACCACCGATTTGTATAACTTGTTGTTCCCTTGTCCCTGGGTTTGTTAACATCACTGCCTTTCCCCCCACCTCCCCTTCTCCCATATCCCCCTGGAACTGTCGGTCCCGTTGTTTTCTCCTCCAGATTGTTCATCCAGCCTATCTTATTTAGACAGGCCTGTGGAGATAATAACATGCACAAAAACAAGACAGAGCAAAACCAAGCACCAATATACAACAAACCAATGACAAAAAAAGAAAACACAACAAGAAAAAAAGCTTGTAGTTAGTTGAAGGATCGTTTGTTGGCCTTTAGGAGTGTTTTCCAGTCTAGTCTGTTGGGGCACCACACCCTGGCCCCAAAGTCCACCTTCAGCATTCCCTGGGGACCTCGCCGCTCCATTTCCTTGCTGTTCTGTTGCACCCCCTTTGTGTTTTGCCTCGGTGTGGTGGATCAGATCAGGTGCAATTCCCATACTGTGTCTCCAATGTTGTCCCCTGTAGGGCTATGGGTCAGTGAGGGGCGTCATGTCTCATAGTGGGGCCGGCCATGTGGTCCTCTCTGTGGACTGGCTGCTCTAGTCAGGAACATCGTCCTCAAGACCTGGTGGGCCAGGATGTGCTCCATTCTCTCCTCCTCCCCCTTCATCTGCTCCCATGTGCTCTCATCAGATATGTCCCTCTCCCAGAGCTGCAGATTCAATGCTGTCCTTTGAAATAAATGTTTCTTGGGGGAGGGGCAGGTGTCCACATAGTAGTTGGGATTGGGGCCGGCCCCTCAGACCTCTCCACTGGTTCCTGGCTGTTTTTCTAAGACAGATATTTGTCTGTTCTTCTGGAAGTTCCTAGTACTTTCAATATTCTTAGCCAACATTATCATTCAAATACATCAATTCTTCTGAAGTATTCTTGATGCATGGTCCAACTTTCCCATGAACTGTAGTGAACACTGACAGATAGTTTTTATAAGGTGTCTGTGAATACTAAATGGTCACTAATATTAAACCTAAGCAGTTTCCGTGAACTTTACTGTGATTCTTGCCATGCCCAAGTGCGTCAGAGTCCAGCTCTCCTCCCGAGCAGTGGTTCACAGCCTTCCTAATGCTTTCATACAGGTCCTCTTGTTGTGGTGACCTCCTCAACCGTAAAGTTATTTTCATCGCTACTTCGTAACTGTAAATTCGCTACAGTTATGAATCAGGCGACCCCTGTGAAAGGGTTGTTCGACGCCCAATGGGGTCGAACCCACAGGTTGAGAACCACGGCTCCAGAGGGTTTTCAATGCCTGAGTTTTCAGCAGTAGATCAACTAGCCTTTCTTTCAAGGTATCTGTAGGTGGTCTTTAACCTTCACCTTTTTAGTTAGCAGCTAGGTGTTTTAACCACTGCATCGCCACACTATTCTTCATTCACATTAGCCATTACTATTTAACATTTTATTTTTTGTTGTTACCATTTTTATTGAGCCCATGGACTCGGGTGTCGTCATCCACCATAAATTCAATTCCAAATCACAGTGACTGAGCAGCATTACCTCACGGGTTATCTAGACATATCTTGACATAGGTGGATCACCAAGTCTCTTCTTCTGAGAAGTCGTTGGATAGATTTGAACAGCTAACCTTTCAGTTAGCATTGTGCCACTCGGCCTCCTTTTGCCCACTCTCTTAGGGCGCAGTTCTCTGACCAACCTTTTAACTGATTGATCAAATGGTTCGATACCCACATAACATTCACTTCTGTGGTGTCGTATTAATTTTAGGAGCCATAGTTGTTGTAGAGGCTGTCGAGTGGGCATTGACTCATGGCAATCCTGTGTACAACAGAATGCCACCCTGCCAAGTCCTCTGAAATCTTCATAATTCTTCCTATGTTTGAGCCCATTGTTGCAGTCACTGTTTCAATCCATCTTGTCCAGGGCCACCTTCTTTTTTGCTGCCCCTTTGCTTCACCACACATGATGCCCTCCTCCAGGGTCTGGTTTCATCTATTAACATGCCCAAAATACATGAGATGAAGTCTTATCCTTGCCTCTAAAGACTATTCTGGTCATACTTCTCCCAAAACAGATTTGCTTGTTCTTTTTGGCAGTCTATGATACTTCCAATATTCTTTACCAACACCATAATTCAAATGCACAAATTCTTCTTTGGTCTCCCAAAGGTGTGTGTATGTGAGAGAGATAGAGATAGATAGATAGATGATAGATGATAGATGATATGGATATATTTGTGTATATATATATATATCATCATCAACATCTAAGAAATGTAGTCTATGAAAGTCAGGAAACATGGACTCAGCTTTCAAGGAAAGAGATGCGATTTGGGGCTTGCCTTCATGCCTGCACAAATCCTCAGAAACAGAGATGCTAGAAACTAGGCGTGTTTCTTAGAGCTAGCTAACTTTACTCTATTCTTGTTAACAGAACAGGATATGTTTGAAAGCTCTACAGACTCAAACTAGGTATGTTTAAAATAACTCATCTCCCGACTGTAATGAGTCACATTTCCCCTGGAGTTTTGTCAGCTGCTCGCATGGTTATTCTCTCTGTGTAGGCATGTAGAGACATGCTGTGGTTGTTCGGTGACAGCAAGTTGGTTCCAACCCATAGCTACACTGTGCACAATGGGATGAAACTGCACGGTCCTGCACCAGCCTAGCAATTGTTCCTATGCCTGAGCCCACGGCTGTAGCCACTAGTCAGGCCTTCCTCTTTTTTTGCTGCCCCTCTGCTTTACCAAGCATGATGTCCATCTCCGGGAACTGGTCTCTTCTGAAAACATGTCTAAAGAATGAAGACATAGTGTTGCCACCCTTGCCTCTACGAAGCACGCTGGCTTTACTTTTGCCAAGACAGATTTGTTTGTTCTTTTGACAGTCTAGGAGACTTTCAATATTCTTCTCCAGAACCACAATCCAAAATGCTCTGGATCCTCTTTGATCTTCCTTAGTTAATATCCAACTTTCAATGCATAGAGCATGACTGAAAATAGCATGGCTTCAGTCAGGTGCACCTTAGTCCTTAAAGTAACATCCTCGATTTTCAATAATTTAAAGAGGTCTTGTGCAGATTTACCCAATGCAACGAGGATCCACAGTCATCATTGGTTTTAAAACAATGGATTTCTCTGTGACAAACCCTGGCCTCCCAGAGTCTGTGCTCCTAGTGTTTCTGGTCTCCTGAATCCAGCATCAAGGCTCCATCTGTGTCATGAGGTGCTTGGCTCTCAGGCTGCAGTCTCCCATTCTATGAACATGCTGGAAAGCAGCCAGTGCAAACATCAGTTGTTAGGACACCTGCGGAGAAATTGTGTCTTCTTACTGCTTGTCACAGAGCTGAAGGAGCCAACGATCAATAAGCAACAGGCAGCGACAGCACTTGCCACTGACAAGCAGCGTCACTCTCCATCACAGTTTGAAAAGTACTTTTGGGGTGGCAAGGCTCTAGAAGCTATTGAGTTATGTGTACTTAACAGGAGAAGCTTATAGAGCAAAGAAGTTTTATAAGGTATGTTTGGACATTCATAGAGAACAAACCCTAGAAGGACTAAAACCAAGTGAAAATGCTTTCAAGAAGGCCCTTATTCTCCAAGGGCTCTCTTCTAGACAGTCAAATAATAGGATTATTCAAGAAGAAACACATTTTTTATTGAACTCTGTGTATCTAACAGACACAGAGTAAAGGGGTTTTAAAATGTTTTTGGAAAAAAATGTATTATCTTTTAACTTCATTTTTCCATGAACTTATTGAAGCCGCCTCACATAGACAGCAAGGCAAGAGCAAATGATATATTCCACACTGAATACATAAATAAATCACATTAGCAAACATTTATGGAGTGTGTGCCACGTGCCTTCATGCACCATATTTCATTTAATTATCACAACATAATAATGGATGTCAAACACTTCACAGTGGTTGGTACCTGGAAGGTGTTCATCAGGAAACTAACACCATGCTTATTGGCATTGCTGTTGTTTCTGCATCATAACCAGTTTTCAGTTGAAGAGACTTAGGCTCAAAGATGTGATATGACCTTCTCTTGCTTTTAATGGCAAAATGAGGTCTCAACCCTGTTGCGTGTTTTGCTCTTATATGGTGGTAGCCACACTCAATAGAGAGCTCAGTAACTGCTGCTCTTTCCCCTTATTCGACAGAGGAGAACACAGAAGGGTGGGGACCTGAAATAATTTTCTCAGCATCACAAAACTGGGAAGGGAATTCCAACATGGGTGGGCATGATTCCAAAGTCCCGCTCGTGTTAGTAATTCATGTCCTGGGCTTCCAGTGCCCCACCTGTGTAGTAGGCATCGCATGGCTTCTGCTGCCACGACTCACATTGAGAGACCCAAAGAGCTGTGCTAGTGAACATGTTTTAACACCTACGGAGTGCTGTGCAGATGTCAGAACACCTGGTCAGGAGGTCCTGTGTCCTAGGAGTGTCTGAATCCCTTAATCCCACAGAAAAGTTGCTTTTGTTCTAGAAGCAGAGAGAAGAGGGAGACTTCCTGAGTAAAGGCAAGGAAGAATTGTTGCTCTATGCTACTGAGTTGGTGCTGACTCCTGAAAGCCTTGTGTGTTACAGGAAAAAAAAGGTTGCCCAGTCTTGCTTCATCTCCATGATCCCTGGTACGTGTGTATAAAGTTAGTCAACCAAAGAAAAAAGGCCTGGAATTCTACTTATAAAAATTCAGTCATTGAGAATCCTGCGGAAGGTGGGGAGGTGGTAGAGCTGAGATGACTATGTTAGACGACCCTTCTCTATATAGCAAAGACATGAAAAGGCAAGTGAAACAAATACAGATGATGGCAATCTTTAACTAAAAGGATAAAGGAATAGATTAAACACCTACTGGAAGGAGAAATTGAACAATAGCTGTGCATGAGGAGATATATGTGGAGCAGAGGTGACTTTACAGCCAGCCCAGCATAGAGTGGTCATTTTGAACCACAGGAAAGCAATTTTACGGAATCCCCAATTGGACAGAGGCATAGTGTAGATAAACCTGGGGCAAAGCAAAGTGAACAGAACACAAGCTAAGTTTCAAGAAGGGAAGTGTGGGAAAGCAGGTGGGGGACTGCAGACACTCAAGTGACCACAGCGTAGGGAAGGAGCCAGTAAGGGGGGAGTCACTCATTGGCACAGTGGTCCCTGGTCCTTTGTTCTGGGGACCCAATGGGGAAGATCTGTAGGGTGGAGACTGGAAATGCTGGACTCTGGGCTCCACTATCCCATCATACATTGAATAGGAATCAGATAACTGCAGAACTTACACAGATGTATGCCAGCAATCACAGCAGTGACTGGCAACCAGGAATGTGCACTCTCCCCACTTACTTCACACAGTCTCCCAGGGACCAGAAGCAGGGATACCTCAACCCAGCTCTCAGTGATATTCTCCACTGCTCCTCCCCCACCTGGTGGTCTGGCTGGCCCACCTTGCCATCTGCACCTGCATCCATCGTAATGCTCCCCTGGCAGCCAGAAGTGCCATCGTGTGGGTAGAGCATTGTATGCCTGCTGCCTCTGTGCTGAACAGAGCATGCTCTCAGGATTAAGTACTGTACATCCACAGTCAGGAGAATGAATTCCCATGGATCAGGGGATATATACCCTTGCCACCCCAGTTGGTGGCATGTTCTCCTGTGGTCATGTGCTGCACTTCAACAGTGGGTGCCATGTATGATCACCACCTCCAGAGTTAGAAACAAACATGGTACCCACTGCTCTGCTGTTTTAAAATTGGGTTGGTGATAAGGCAAACATTTCGATAACACTCACTTACAAAGGTAGAATCATGCTTACCAGATTAATACACATCATAAGAAAGCAATGATAGCATTAAAATAGTAAACAAATGTCGTCCCTGGACACCATTCCCTGGGCCACCTCAAAGCAAGAAATTGAAACCAAAGTCCAATGACTTGCAATCGCATAACCTTGAGATAGCAGTCATCTTCTTCTCAGACTAGGACATTTTAGCTTTAAGTCCAGGGAGTATGTCAGTTCCATAAATCTGCTACAGGTGAGTTTGAAGATTCACACTAAAATTTCAGAAATAGGTAATGCATTGGAAAACAAGGAAGTAGAATTGAATCAATGGAAGATGAAATCAGCAAAACTGTAGACAAATCCCTTGATGCTAATATATTAGAGTAAGGATCAGGAAAACAATGATGAAAGCCTAATACCATCAGTAAGAAAAACTTACATGTGATTGGAAATTTGGACCAGTAAAAGACAAAAACAAAACCAAAAAACACAGATATAACTGTCAACCATTTGTTGGCAAAAGTATGTATCATGAAGGATGAGAAAACAGCCTATTTCTGAAATTTTAGTGTGAATCTTCTGGATCTAAGGATGTAAGGCTCTGGTGAATCCCCTGTGACCACAGAAGATAAATATGAATAGCCTTGTTATCCGATAGAGAGCATTGTAACATCCATTATGGTCAAAGTAGTTAGATTAAAATGTAACACCTTGTCGTTTTTTCTCCCTTTTGCCCGATTTTAAAGTTGTTTTAGTTTTTCATATTTTCTGACTTCTTTTTGACTGAGGTTTTTCTGTTTTGTCTAGTTATTGTTGTTGGGTTTCGTTTGGTTACTTCCTTTTTGTGTTTTGTCTGATTTTCTGTATGTGAATTCCATAATATCTACATCTACAGCAACAGTAACTGGATTGATAAGTGCCTACAGCGATGGCAGGAGCTGATGGGGAGAAATGGGAGCTAACAATGATGATTAGGAGAAGAAAATATTCTGAAATCAATTGTGGTAAAGATTGCACAAATCTTCTTAGTATGAGTGAATGATTAGGCTGTATGATATGTGATGTATATCCCAATAAAACTATGTTTTAAAGATTACATTAAAATATGCAAAAATTAAAAAAAAATATTTTTAAACAATTGCAAATAATAGGCCATTTCCAAATAAATGAATTTAGAGATTTATATAAATCTTTAACTTTACATGAAATGCTAAAGGGAATCCTTCTGACAGAAAACAAGCATCAGACATTAAAACACATGATATTGCATGAAAACCAATGCAGACAAGGAATTTTTAAAAATACTGTAAACCAACATGCCCAGAACGAGGGAACCATAGATGTCATTCTGTAAACAATGTCAGAAAATCAAAAGGAAGAAGTAAATTGTGTAGTCACAGAACTTCCAAATTAAAAATAAGTCAAGGCCATATTGAGATAGAAGCAGCTGTTTTATGTTAAAAAGTTAATAACAAATTACAGGATTACCACAAAGAAAATAAATAAACCTAAGCAAAATGTAAAAGAAGAAAACCATGAGGGGAAATAGATCTATGTGCCTATATTTATAGGTTTAGTATTAAGGTAGCAGAAGGACATTGGGCCTCCACTCAAGTACCCCCTCAAC
>NW_022106189.1:5864365-5892973 GCF_000313985.2 Echinops telfairi | reverse complement strand
TGAGAATGATGAGGGCAATGAATGTACAAATGTGCTTTACACAATTGATGTATGTATGGATTGTGATAAAAGTTGTATGAGCCCCTAATAAAATGCTTTTTAAAAAGATACAAGGAAGGATACTATATAATGATTAAAGGGTCAATCCAACAAAAATGCATAGCCACAATAAATTTTTGCAGACCGATGAAAAAGCCTCAAAATATGTAAATCAAATTTAACAAATTGAAAAGAGAAATAGATCACTCTGTATAATAGATAATAATAATAGGAGACAGAAATATACATTGAAAGAGAGGTTGGAAAAACTTGATGGAAGCAGGGAAAGATTTCGGGAAGAGTATAAGAGTTAAAGACAACTGATCCATTCACAATCCTGCAGTAATGGCTGACACACAGGCTGAGCAGGTGTGAGACGTTGTATGGGAATATACCTATAAATATACATGTATGTTTGACAGAGGATATTGAATATAAATATTTACATTTGATGAAAATATATCCATGAATGTGGTAAAACTAAAGGGAGGCAAAGTTATGAAAACCTCTTTGACATATCCAAACACCTGAGGGAATAAGTCACTGAGTCTCGGGGACACTTAGATCCATTGACATAATAGCCACAAAGATAATGGTGTATATTCTGCTTGGGTGAATATCAACTGGGGCCTTGAAAACCCATGAGCCGCCCTCTATGGTGCAAGAAGAGTTATGAAATCAAAAGACATAAAAATAATAAGATCAATGGATACATGTACCATAAACAATAGCCATGAGTCAAAAGAACCAGATGGTACCCAGCTACCAATAATTGTTGCTTTGCAAGGAGCCACATTAGAAGGTCCTGAATAGAGCGGGAGAAGAATGTGAAACAAAACTCAAAACTATTAGAAATAAACCAGGCTTATTGGTTGGATAAAGACTGGTGAGATTCCCAAGATGATGACCCTTCGTCACCCCATATGTCTGGAACTGAACTTGTCCCAGAGGCTCAATTTTTAACCAAACCATAGCCAGATCTATACGGGGAATATAACACTAGTAAGATGTTCTCACCTTAAAGTAATAAACCATTTTATATAAAAAAGACAGCATTTATCTAGGGACAAAGTTCAGAAACATCAGGAAAGTAGGAGGAATGGAAGCAGGAAACACAAAGGAATAGAAATAAGTGATATTGCATTAAAAGCATTACAGTCAATTAGATAAAACAAAACGTGTATGAATTATTGGATGTAAAACTGTTGTCTCTTGTGCAAACCTTCACCCAATGTAAAACAAAATGTTTTTCTAAGAAAAATAGACTTTAATACATAACTTTCAAAGTAAGGACAGACCAACCGAAAAGAAGTCCAACAGAGATAAAGATCTAAACAACACAATGAGCCAACTTGCCCTCATAGACACGTACAGAACAGTACAGCAAACAACAACACAATATACTGTACATTCTTCACGATAAACATGCAGCATACTCCAAAATAAACCACAGGTTAGGCCACAAAGTGTTCCTGTTGTCAGGTGCCATCAAGTCAATTCCACCTCGGGAACTCTATACACAACAGAATGAAACACTGTCTGGTCCTGCACCATCCTCACCCTTGGGTAAGTGTTCCAGCCACTGTGTCCATTCATCTCCTTAAGAGTCTTCCTCCTTTGGCTGCCCTTCCACCTTACCAAGCACGATGTCCTTTTCCAGGGCCCGTCCAAAGCACTTGAAGCCTCACCATCCCCGATTCCAAGGAGCATTCTGGCTGTACTTCTTCCAAAACAAATTTACTTGTTCTTGTGATCGTCCACGATACTTTCATTCTTTGCCAGCACCACAATTCAAATGCATCAACTCTTCTCTCCTTACTCAATGTCCAACTTTCACATGCATATGTGGTGATTGAAAATGCCATGGCTTGGGTCAGGTGCACCCCAGTCCTCAAAATGACATCCTTGTTATTGAACACATTCAAGAGGTCTTATTTAGCAGATTTGACCCAAAAATGCATCTTTTTCATTTCTTGACTATCCTTCCTTGAGCATAATTGTTGAGCCAAGCAAGATGAAATCCTTGACAATGTCAATCTGGTCTTCATTCATTATGATGTTAACTACTGGTCCAATAGTGAGGATTTGGGTTTCCTTTACATTAAGTTGTAATCCATACTGAAGGCTGAAGTTCTTGATCTTCATCACCAAGTGCTTCAAATCTTCCTGGCTTTCAGATATCCAGGTCATGTCATCTGAATACCACATCTTGTCAATCAATCTCCAATCCTGATGCCACATTCTTATTCATATAGTCCAGTTTCTTGTATTATCTAGACTAGTTGGTTCTAACCTAGTTAGATTAGTATGGAAATGGAATAAGTATACAACCTTAAGACATACCTTTCCTAATTTTAAAATGCTCAGTATTCCTAGTTCTGCTTAAACATATATCACTTGGCCCATGTACAGGTCCTACGTGAGCACAATGAAGTGTTCTGAAATTCCTGTTCTTCTCAGTGATATCCAGAGTTTGCTATGATCCACATAATTGAATGCCTTTCAATAGTCAATAAAACATAAAGTAACCATCTTTCTGGTATTCTCTGCTTTTAGCCAAAATCCATCCAATAATATTCCTTGTTCCATATCCTCTTTTGAATAAGGCTTGAATTTCTGGCAGCTCCCTATTAATGTAGTTCTACAACTGTTTTTGAATAATCTTCAGCAAAACTTTACTTGCATATAATATTAATAATAGTGTTTATCTCTGCATTCTGTTTGGGTCACCTGTCTTTGGAATGGGTACAATATGGATCTCTTCCAATCAGTTGGCCAGTAGCTAGCTGTCTTCCAGAGTTCTTGCCATAGGTGAATGCATGCTTCCCGTGTTTTATAAGCTTGTTGAAATGTTTCCATTGGAATGTCATCAGTTCCTGGAGCCTGGTTTCTCACTGATGCCCTCGGTGTAGTGGGGACTTTCTTCAGTATCATAGGTTCTTGGTCATATGCCACCTCTTGAGACCCTGTGCATTCTTTCCATCTCCTTTTGATGCATTCTGTATTGTTCAATAGTTTCTCCATAGGATCTTTCAATATCACAACTTGAAGTGTGATACCACTTATCTGTTTGCTGTACTGTGGTGGCTTGCATATTTCTGTGATCCTAGAAGTTATATCAAATATCAGCAGGATAACCTAAGGCCAACAGGTTTCATAGAGCTTCCAACCTAAGAATAGAATACGGAGAAGGAAAAGGCTGCCTACCTCTAAGTGAGTAAGCCCTGGGAACCTTATGAATAGCAGAACACTACTGTCAGCTACAGTGCCAGAAGATGAGTCCCTGAGGTTGGAAGGCACTCAAAATGTGACTGAGAAAGAGATCAACCATAATAACACGGAGGGAGTAAAACCTCTGAGGTCGTCATTGGCTGAGACGCAACCCAAAATGAGGAGAAACAGCTGTAAACATCTATTAATAATTGGAATGTAGACTGTATCAAGTGTGCATCTAGGCCACAAATAAGCCTCAATAAATTTGAAAACATCAAAATACTACAAAGCATCTTCTCAGATCACAATGCTATAAAATTAGAAATGTACAATAAAAAGATCAAGAGGGAAAATAAAACACATGGAAACTTCTGAGTGATAGAAGAAATTTAAAAATTAAAATAAACAATTATTGAATCAAATAGGAATGAAAATTCCACATACCAAAAGTTGGGGAATTGTATAAAAACAGTGCTGAGAGGAACATTTATACCAAAAATGCATACATCCAGAAGAAGAGGGGAAAAAAAGAATGCCTTCATGCAACACCTCCAATACTTAGAAAAACAGAAACGGCCTAAAGTCATCAGAAAAAGGAAGTAAGCATTACATGAGCAAAAGTAAATGAAACAGAAAAATAATATGCAGAATCAATGAGACTAGAATATGGTTCTTTGAAAGGGTTAATAAAATTGACAAATGGCTGGAAAAATCTAACATGAAAAGAAGAAAAAGATAGAAATAAAAGGAGTAAGAAATGAAATGGGTTAGGCACAACAGAACCAAGTGAAACAAGATCAATAACAGGATACTTTAGAGAACTGTACTTCAACAAGTTTGAAAACCTAGAAGAAATGGGCAGATTTCTAAAAAATAGGCTGAGGTAAAAATGTTGAACAAATCCATATAAATAGAATACATTTTTTATCAGAAAAAAACTTACTAAAAAAGAACCTGCCCAGCTCAGCTGGAGAATTATAATTCCCCCCAAAATTCAAAGAAGAGCTAATAGCAATTCTACTCAAACTATTCCAAAACATAGCAAATGACAGAATGCTCCCAATTTCATTCAAATCAGGCAGACACTACTAAAAGAAGAAAACTATAGACCAATAGTCTTCATGAAAATAGATCCAAAATTAACAGCAAAATTCTAGCCAACATAATCATATTAATGCAATAGCACATCATGAACAAGTTGGATTTATACAGGTATGCACAGATGTTCAACATTGGAAAATCCATCAACATAACACACGACATAATCTGGATTACTTATACCAGCCAATAAAGTAACTCCTTTCTTTGCCTATTGATCTAGTGTTGATCCAGTGCCATGAGAAGCCCAAAGTGGCCAGGTGATATACAGTACTTAATAGTTCAATGACCTGTGTCTCCATGTAGAATTATTCCTCCCCTTGGAACTAAGACCAACAGACTCACAGAACATTGACATAGATTGTAAGTGGCTCACTAGGGGTAATAATGAGTGGTGCCACTCCCATTTACAACCATTGGTTCCTGTACTATTAGAAAAACACCAGCATCTATGAGACACTGGTTTAGATGATATGTAGCTTCCTGGAGAACATTATCCCAGTCCTGTAAGCTGGTATCATAATTGTGTCTTTAAAAGGCCATTCCATTGTTCTATCGAGTTAGCCACTTTAGAAGAGGTGGGATATGATAAAACCATTCCATTTCATGCTCACAATCCATCACTATACTTTATTTGGTGTGAAATGAGTTCCTTGATCCAAGGCACTGCTGTATAGAGTCTGTAAGTCCAATAATGATAGGATTCAGGGAATGTAAATCTGTATCCAGAGTAAACGTGAATCCCCGTAGGAACAAATGATATGTAAAGAACTGTGTGATGGAAGAACTGTGACAGTCCAATGTAATCAAACTGCCACTGGGTTGCTGGCAGACCACCTCGAAAAAGGGTGTCACATTGGGGACTCCCTGTTGATCGCGGCTGCTGGCAGATTGAGCACTCAGCAGCAACTGTAGCCAAGTCGGCCTTGGTGAGCAGAACCTATGCTGTTGGGCCCATGTATACCTCCCCCCAACCACTACCACCAGGGCCTTGTTCATGAGCAATGACAGGGGCAGCTGGGGAAAGACGCTGAGTGGTGTTAACAGAACACTACATCCTTTCCACTTGTTTATTGAACTCTCTTCTGTCAAGCACACTTTTTGTTGTGTGTTCACATAAGAAAAACAAAAAGACAAACTCACTGCCATGGAGTCAATGCTGACTCATAGTGACCCCTGCAGATTTCTGAGACTATAACTGCTTAGTGGAGTAGAAAGCCTGGTCTTGTCTCCTTGGAGCTGCTAGCATGCAGATCACAGCTCAACTAGTAACCACTACACCACCAGGGCTCGTGAGAAGGGGCAATAAATAACAACAAACGGGAGTAAGGAATCCAGGGAAGTGGGAAGGGGGCTGTTACATTAATTGTTGAGTGGAAACGTCATTTGCTATGTGAACTTGCATCTAAACTACAATTAAAAGTTGAAAAAGAAAGGAAAAAGTAAGTGAGGTGAAGTCTCACCATGCTCACTTCTAAAAAAGCATTCTGGTTATATATCTTCTAAGACTGATTTGTCATTCCTCTGGCGGTCCACAGCATATTCAATATGACTTGTCAATACCACAGTTCTAATGTATCAATTCTTCTGTCTTCCCTTTTCATCGTCCCAGCTTTACCATGCATATGACGTGTCTGGAGAGACCATGGCTTAGGGTAGGCGCACCTTACTAATGTGGCATCTTGGCTGTTAACCTTTTTAAAGATCTTTTGCAGCAGATCTGCCCAATGCAATATATTGATTTTTCAACTGCTGTTTACTGTGGTTCTATCCTTAATGATGAATTGAGGTTTATTTCTTCCCTGAAAACTCCATCAACCCTGTTGGACATTCTCCTGACAGCTGGGACTACCCAGTCAGTTGGGGCTGAGATTGGTTCTTGGGACCTCTGCTCCGACCATCAGCTGCAGTTGCAGCAGCCGCTAAATACTGACTTCCCTTTCCTTGCACCCTGCCTAGATCTCAGCCGACTTCTCTCTTCACTGCTTCCTCTTGCTTGCTAGTGCTAAGAGTAGCATCCACAGAACTGGCACAGAGCCCCTCCTGCATGGGGCAAGGAGCAGCTACCACCTTGAACCTATCTCGCTTCTCTATGAGTCATAAAATCAGATTTAAAGGAATGAACTTTAAAGACCCCTGGGTGGGGCAGCAAGGACCCAACTGCCCTGGCTGACAGTAGAATTCTTCCCCCTTGTTATCCGGTAGCCTGGGAGGGGTCACCAGTCCTGACCACTCACTGTCCTCCTTTTTCAGGTGATGACACAGGTAAATAATTCACCCAAGGAAGGCATCCTTCCTCCTGAACCTTCTAACTCTTTCACAACCCAGCCTCCCAGCTCTCTCTGACCACAGCTTTTACTTCAGTGGATACACTATGCACATTTCACAGGAATTTTCACAGTGGAGGGAGACGTTTTTGAGGGAGACATGCTGCATATTCAAGCCACTTTTCTCCTGCAGCGTGGTGATGCAATCACTCATTATCTCGGGATGCAGAGTGAGGTCAGTCCCCTCCCACCATTCCACAAAGGAATATCTCTAGGGGTGGCTGAGGCTGCACATCCAGCCATCTGAGTCAGGGAATGCCTGCCTTTGTTTCTGTGTGTGTTTTAATTAATCATTTGTCTAAAGCTGGCTGTGTCTGCATGCAATGCTATAGCTGTCAATTCTGTTCTTTAAAAATAAGCTCATTTAATCAAACAATCTAATGGGAACCAATTTAACAAAAAGACAACATGGAGAATCACACAGGTAAAGGAGGCTCTGCCCACTGTGAATAGCTGTGGTGGTGGCTGGATGCCACCGAGTCTGTTTGGACTCCTGGGGACCACAGGTGACCCAGTAGAACTGGTCCCCAGGCTTTTCTTGGGCACCTTTACAGAAGCTGACCACCAGGACTTTCTCTGGGTCTCGATCCCTGCGAACTGCCGGGTGGGTTTAAATGCTTAACTGTGGTGCCACCAGGGCTCCAGACTTCTAGATAGTAGAACAATGGCATGTATGCCCATAGAGACAGGGCTACGCAAGAACCAGACCCAGGGGCTCTTGCCACAGAAAGCATCATGCAGGCCAAATACACAGGGACCTACAGTCCCTGGGTGGCAAGAACCCCAGCACACTCATCAGGCACCCGAAAAGTTTGGAGGTGCCCCCTGGTGCCATGAAAGGAAGGCCTGAAGAGCTCTGAGATACCAGCCACGGACAGCCCTAGGGAACGGAGCTCTGCTCTGACCCACAGCAGTTGTTGGGGTGAGTGGCCTGCAACTTCTGTGTTTTAAATAGGAATTTCCCTCCTACTGCTGGGTTTTTTGAGAGCAGCATGGGGGCTCTCAGGACTTGAGAGGGAACTGGAGCAGCACAAGGGATGCAGTGGAGGAGTTCTCTCTCTCTCTCTCTTTATCTCTCTCTCTCTCTCTCCTGCTGGTGGGTGAGCAGTTTTTAATTGTGTTTCCCCTAAATCCAGATTATGCAACAATATGGTTAAGACTGGGGTTAGCATTTGGCTTTTCGCTATCTCAAAAGAAAGACCTTTTTAATAGTCCTCACACAGCTAGAGGAGGTGACAGATTTAAACTAGTTAAGAGAATGGATTGTTTTCAAGGACTAATTAACATAAGGCTGCTGATAGTACCAATGGCTCTGAGCTGCCAGGAGAGCCACCTGAGAGGGGCCCAGGAGGCCCAGCTCTGTCTGTCTGTAGGCTGCCCTGCATGTGCACAGAGCTCACAGCAGGCCTGCCTGCTTCACCCCTGCACTCACTTCTGTCCAGGCCATCAGATCCTGGCCTCCTGACTGAGCCTCCCCTCCTCAGCCTCCGTTTAATTTTCCTACAATGGAGCTAGCTGCCTTTGTCCTAGAATCCTTTAAAACTATTCAGCGAAGTCCCGTGTTGCACATCATCATAGTTAGTGCCTAGTTCAAAGTGATCAGAATGTCTGGTTGGTGCAGTTAAGTACTTAGCTCCTAACAGAAAGATTAAGGGTTCACGCATACTGAGGGGTGCCTTGAAATAAAGGCTTGGTTGTTTACAGTTAAAAGAAAAGATGTTAGAAACCTTATGGAGCACAGTTCTACTCTCAGGCCTGGAAGCACCTGGATTTCGACTCGACAAAATGGCAACAGGGGGTTTCTGCTTTGCTTTTAAATGCTGACCATCAGCATTCTTTAAACATCAAGGACACGTTTGTCTTCACGGCAGCCAAGTTCGGTGGCAGCATTTGGTGGTTCTCGCTCCCCAACCCACACTACCCCACAAGGTGGTTCTGGTGGGAACATCCCCATGGTGTCCTGGAGCTAGAGGAAAGACTGAGTTCCAAAGGAGACAGGGGTCCCAGGGCCTCCTGCAGGCCATGCTTCTGGGTGTGCCTGCACCCCCAACTCTCCTCTCACTGGTGGTAACATGGCCTTCTCTCGTGTTTCCTACCAGAGGGCCCCTTTCCTCAGAAGCTTGAGAGGTAGGATGGGGTGGGGCTGCTCCCACTTGTGAGCAGTCCTACCTTTTCTCTTGTTTTTTCAAGGGGCAGGGTCTCTCTCCCTGGGCATTCTGTCTTCTTGGTATGCTTAGGCCTTTCCGGGACTCTAAGAAGGTCGCGATGATGCTCATGAGGTTTCAGCAGAACTTCCGCACTAAGACAGGCTAGGAAGAAAGGCCTGACAATCAACCCTCAAATCTCAGCCAATGAAAAGCCTGCCGATCACAATGGTCCAGGCTTCAACTGACCATGGGCGAGTGTTGAACCAGGCAATGCTTCACTCGCTGTGCAAGGGAGTGCGCGGGGCCTTCAGGAGACAGAGGCTGGCTCAGTGTCAGGCACCACACCACAAAGCAAGTGAGAAGAGGCAAGGGGTGACTCCCCCCATTTCCCAGGGCTAGCCTCACCATCTCTCTGTGAATTCTTGGAAGACTCCATCCCAGAGCAACTTATATTGCATGGTGGCTTTTCACTGCCAGTGTGGGGATGAGGAATGTCTTTAGAGCCCCCACCTTGTGCACTCTGCGCAGGGCCCTCTGCATCTCCTCCCTGAGCCCTTGACGGATCGCATCCACTCCAGGACCCACAGCTGACACTCAGACAATACAATGCACACACACACATCTCAGAGTCTTCCTGTAAAGTGCCCAGTGCTCTGCCTCCATCTGTGGAAATGACCGAGTCCTTTCTAAAAGAGGCTCCCAGAAGTCCAATGCTCTGTCTCTGTGGGGCCCAAGTCTATTCTTGCGGCCCCACCCCCTGCCAGCACAGGGCGGTTAATAAACGCCCTACCAGCCTTTCCTGCCCAGTCTCCATCCTGCAGAGGATTCATCACTGTCTACCTGGCTGTTCTCAGAAACACACACCTCCCCCCACTAACTGTGGACACTTCCTGCCCTGTCAGCACAACCTCCTCCTCAACCATGCCCCCACCCCAGACTCAGCTTCCTCCCAGAAGCCATGCCTTGCTCCCTGAGCAAGCCCTCAGGAGCCATGGTCTCCTGTTTCATGTGCAAATGCACCCAGCACTGTGCTCAGAAGCACACGTGGGTTCACGCCCAGGGGTTCAGACCTGGTGTGGCTGGGAGCACTGATGCCAACAGGGTGGCTGGCAGTTCTGGAAACCAAGATGTCACTGTGTGTACTCAGACAGACCCAATTCCTCTCTGAGCCTCAGGGCTATGTGGGACTCCCCTGTGTCACTGTGACTCATGCACACTGGAGTTCATGGTTCAGGACACAGGAGTCTGCCAGACACCGCAGAACTATGGCCGGCAAGGGACCAATTCATCTGAGATGGTTGAGGGCCAAGGAGAAAAGCTGGAGTGATGGGGAGGAGTCTGCAAGGGGAGAGGGCAGAGCACTGCAGAATGATGTTAGCAAGTAAGCCCAAGAAGGTCTGGGTCAGTCTCTCCGGGCAGAGGCCAGCAAGCGGGAAGGACCCGCAGCCGGAGCATGGCCCATAGGGTCAGGTGAGGCAGAGCCCAGTGGTCAGGAGGAAAAGGGAAGGAGAAGCCTTCAAGCAGGGCTGGGGGTGGGGGGGGGCGTGCACTGTTGGGTGGGTGTGCACAGGAGAAGCACAGGCTCTGCAGTACAGAGATTTCTTTGTGGGCTGGGCGTAGGGGAGCAGTGGAGACTTGAATGGAAGGTGAGGGTTATGGAGACAGAGAGAGGCAGGCAGCTTCAGAGAGGCCAGGGAGAGACTCACAGGGGGATAGGGTGGGAGGGACAGAGGAATTGTGGGGAGGTCAGGGTTTCTGTCTCAGTAACTGCATAAGCCAGGCAGCCCTTCCTAGCCCAGTATCTGCCTGCTGGGGGTGGGGGGATGGGAATGAAGGGCCATGATTCTTACTTCTGCCCATGCCCAGCCTCTTTCTGAAAGGGCCCAGGACAGGCAGCTGCCCACATTTGCCCAGGTACGCCAGAGCTTCCTGGGGAGCAGGGATGAGACATGGGTACACTGAAGGACCCTGGTAGCCATTTTTCTCTGTGTGCAGATGATAGTAATTGCCTCCTTCCCTTCTTTTACTGCCAGAAGGGAAGCATCCCTGGGAGGGCCTGGAAGCCAGTGACAGTGACTAGCTGCTGCTCTCCATGCATTGCTGGAACACGGAGCAGTCTTTATGAATAACGTGGATCGATGGTGTTGTCAGCATGACAATATTTACAGAACAGACTGTTACACACTGAAGAGAAGTGGGAAGCAGTCTATGGGGGAGTGAGGGCTGGAAGCGCACTGAAATCTCTGCCAGGCCAACGGCCAAGTCACCTGCTGCCGTGTGTGCCCCGTGCCTCACAGCCAGTGGGGAGGGAAGGCAGCACGGGGCCACACAGATCCTACAAAGGCAGCTGCTGGACCAAACTGACCAGCCCCCACCTCAAACTTGACCTGCCGCTCCTGGCCACCCTCACCAGTGACCTGATGTTTTATCCTGGGTCTTAGTATCTTGTCATGGTGGATGCGGGCTTTGGAAGTCAAACGTCCCACCTCAAGGTCTTTGTAAATAGCTGTTCCCTCTGCTAGAAATGCCTTCTTTCTGGTTCTACCCAGGCAGATGGAAGCTAAAGGCATCAGGAAGCCCAAAACCTGGCCACCTGGGGGAGCAGAGCCCAGAGCTCCACCCCCCTCCATGAGGGCTTTCCTTCCGTGAAGATGCATCCTCTGGGGTCCCTGATTTGGATCCAGCCTCCAGGGGAAGAACTGCTGTGCAAAGTGGGGAACCCCGCTGTCAGTGGAACCACGTGCCCTGGGGAAGATTCTGCCGTGTGTTTGGAGGGACTGCCTTCCCAGACAACATGCATTGGGCACATCTTGGTAGCAGTGAGTCCAGAGAGAAGGGTGCCAGGGTGACAAGATCCTCTGCCCATAATTGTGGCAGTTACATAATCTGTCAATTTGTGAAGGGGTGGAGTCTAGCCTGTCCATCAGGTCACAGCTTGATGACCTCATTTGGAGGCACAATGGAGATAAATAACTCACTGGAGGCCAGACCCACACACTCTGCTACATATTCCTGTTGACAACCCACATGGAGCTATGCTGATGGAGCCAGAGCCCTGGAGCTGGAGGAGCCACATGGAGACCCACACCAGCACTGAGATGTTTCCACCACCACTGGATCCACAAGACTTCCCACCCAATGGCCTGTGATCTTCCTGCATTCGGCGTCATTGCACGTGTTGTGTGAGTCTGAAGAGGAACTTATAGACTGGTATTGGACATATAGGCTAATATCAGACTTATGGACTTGATCTGGACTGGGCTGGGGTGTTTTCTCAATATGCAATTGCCCTGTGATATAATGCTCTCTCTTACACCTATGAGTCTCCCTAGGTTTGTTTCTCTAGACTTCCCGGCTAACACAATAGCCAAGGGAGAGAGCGACAGGAGGAAGTGAGGACAACTGTGAGGAGGGCACAGGACTGGGCGGTGTTTTGTTCTGTCGTACACAGGGTCGCTATGAGTTGGAACGGACTCGATGACACTTACAAATGACAAGGCCATTGCAGCTCAGCGACAAGAAGAAGATGAATGAGGATGCGGCGGCAGAGGGTGGGGAGTGGGTGTGCTCTCAAGATGGGGTCCTGGACAATGTGGCGGAGACCTGTCTGCAGAAAGGGGGCCTGGCCTAGACAGAACCCAAAGGAAGGCATTTCAAGCAGAGGGACTAGCTGTTAGCAAGGCCCTGCAGGAGACATTCAACAATGATGTCCAAAGTCATACCTTCAACATGACACAGTGCTAAGATTCATGGCAAAGCACCAGGCTGAAGGCGAGGAAGGTCAAGAGCAGCAGACCGGATTCTGTGGGTGGAGCGTGGACAGTTCTTACAGAAGGCATTTTTCGGAGATGGGCTGTGGTAGCGATAATGGCCTGACCATCATTTTAAGGTCAAATTCCCAGCCCTGGAATTCCACTTGTGGGAATAGGTGCATTTCTTCCTCTCCGAGGAGGGGTGAGACCTAGTCTTGGGGGCCCCATAACCTGGCGGGCCCTCTTCAGATGGGACTCCTACCTGAGGCTGGCTGTGGCAAGGGCATGGGGGTGACGGGTACCCTTGCAAGCTCCCTTCTACAACCAAAGTCAGATCAGATTCAGCTTCTGCCCCCAGCTTCTCCCTGGCCCCCACCTCTCTCGCCCTGGCCCTGCAGTCACCATCCGTCTTCGCACCAGGTCCATGCTGGCTTCTTATTTTAGACTGTGTGACAAAACTACAATCAGCACCAGAGGGGAAATGGTGACCCCTCTCCCACAGGCACTGAACGGAGGGCCCGTGGACCAGCTACAGCAGCCACAGCTGTGGGGGAGCCCCTCCCGTGCTTCTCTCAGAGGGACCACAGGAGCCGAGCTTTGAGGCTGAAAGTCTGGAAACGGCTCCTGGACTTCAGGAAGATCCTGGGTGCCGGTACCTTCGCAGCAAGTGTTAAAAGGAAAAGAAAGAAAGAAGGAAACATGCAACAACCTGGGGGTGTTTTTAACTACCTTACAATGATGGCATACGGATGGAGGTCAGCAGTTTTGTGAGGATGAAGACTGTTAGCTCAGCATCGAAACGGAAACCGTTCGGGATTATTGCTCTGGAATCGCGGGCGTCCCAGTTCCGAGTCCCGCAAGATCACGCTTTGTTATGAGCAAGTCTAGGAATGGAGGTCACTGTAGATGCCCAGAGACTCCAAGACTTTAAATATATGCTGAGCTCGAGTCAGTAGAAGTCACTTGCTCTCACTAGGCACCAGCAACCCGGCCTCCCTGGACAAGGGGTATTAGAATCCCTCTGCTTTACGACTTCAGGGCAGGCATCAGCAGGCTCCGGCAACTTCGCCGAGTCTCTGTCTGGACAAACTGTGAGGATGAATGGTTCATAATTACTCACAAGGGGCTTTCCTCCTGGCAGAGACTCACAAGACCAGTCAGACGCTAAACCAAGCTGGGCAGCACCTCAGATGCTGAGCTGGAGATGGGGGTGGAGACCTCCCTTCTCAGGGGTGAGGGGTGTCATTGAAGGACAATGTTGTCGTTCACTATTTTAAACTGCAGTATGACAATTCACCAAAAATGTAGCAGCTCAAAGCATCACAAATGTATTCTCTCACAGCTTCCATGGGTCAGAAATCCAGGCACGGCATACTGAATTCTCTGCTAAGGCTCTCACAAGGCTGACATCCAGCTGTCAGCTGGTCTGAGGTCCTGCTTGGTCTTGAGGTCCTGGTCCAATCTCACTAGAGTTGCTGTCAGGATTCAGTTCCTCTAGGCTTCCGGCCTAAGTTCTCTGTTGTTGTTTTTTCTAGTTGTCCACTCAAGACCAGAGGAGAATCAATGTCTTGGTGAAGACTATTGGAAGTACGATGCTCTGCCAAAAGAACAAACCCATCTGTCTTGGGAGACGTACAACCAGAATGCTCCTTAGAGGCAAGGCATGGTGAGACTTTGTCTCATGTACTTTTGACATGAGAGGGGAGACCCATCCTTGGACAAGAACATCATGCTTGGTCAAGTGAGGAGTAACCATAAAGAGGAAGACCCTTCATGAGATGGACCGACACAGTGGCCACAATTGGCGAAACCATACACTTGTGAGGATGCTCAGGACCAGGCCGTGTTTCCTTCTGTGAATCTAGGGTCTCAGTGGGGGAGAATGGACTCAACAGCATCTAACAACAAGAACAACAGCAAGCGGAATGCCCAATCCCTGGTCACATGTCCCCCGTGGGCAGGTTACAGCACTGATGTTGGCTTTCTTACAGCACTCTTACAGCATGTCTCATGGTTTGAGTTGTTTTGAATTCTCTGTCTTTGTCCTTTTTACTAAGATTAAAGAACTGTGTGCTGAGAGCAGGTGCTTTCAGATAATCTCTCTGTTGTTAACTCAAAGTCAGCTGACTAGCAAACTTAATTTATCGGAAAAATCTCAGTCGTGCAATATGACACTATCTCATGATATCTCCCCATGCTCCAGGGGAAATGTTTATACAAGTCCATAAGCAAGGTGGCAAGAATATTGGGGTCAACCTTAGAAGGGCTTTCCATAGGACCACAGCCACAGTTGTCCAGGTGTACCCTGGCCCTACATGCCACCGGCAATCTTGTACCAGTCAAGCAACCACGGAGAGAACCCAGAGATGGTGGCAGGAGAGGATCAAACAAGGAGATCCTTCGAGGAACAATCAACTTTCATCAACTTAGGAATGACAGAAATTAGATGAACAGGTCTGTCCCCGTCCCCAGTGGGGTGTTGGATACCTCCTCGGTTAACTGGTTCTCCTTTAAGACTTTGAAAGCTAGGATTCTCCAAAGCTAGGTCACTGAACATATATAGCCCTGTGGTAGTTACATAATCTGGTGTCAGTTTGAGAGGATTATGAGTGAAGGTGTAGAGGCTGGCCTGTCGATCAAGATATTACCAATGAGGCCTCTGTGTGGACCTGCCCTTCTCCCAAGAATTCTGGGAACTCCTAGATTTCCTCCTTGGAGGTAGGAGACACCTCTCTCTGCTCACTCCCTGAGAGATGATCTACTGACAAGACACATGGTTCTATGCCCTGGGAGCTGGAGATGCCACATGGACCTAGCCTGATGCAACCAGACCTCTGGAACTGGAGAAGCCATGTAGAGACCCCTGTCAGCGCTGATATGCTTTACAATGCCAATGGATCCATAAGACTTCCAACCCACTGGCCTGTGATCCTCCTGCATTCGGCAGCATTGCATGTATTTTGTGAGTCTGAAGAGTACTTTATAGATTGGTATCAGACATATGGGCTAATATTGGACTTATGGACTTGATCTAGACTGAGCTGGGATGTTTTATCAATATTCAATTGCTCTTGTATATAAACATCTTTTTAATACACATATGTATCTCTATGAATTTGTTTCTCTAGTCTACCCAGACTAACACAACGCATTTTCATCATGAGGGTGTGGCCACAGCCAGACCTCTCAATCAATCTTGGGCAAATTAAATAAATTCTCTGAGCCTCAATTTTCTCATTAAGTTATAGGGAAGATTGAATATGCCGAGCCACTTAACACAGTGGGCACAGTGCCTGGCACACACAGAAGCAGCTCACATATGTGTGGTGTTCTAGGGAGACTGGGGATGTATGGGGATGTGTGGGGATGTGTAGGAGAGAGAGGTAGCATGTGGACTGGACTCAGGTGACCTACACCCAGTCTCAGCTCATACAAGAGGCTAACAGGTTGGATGCAAGGTCCTTCTGTTCTAATCTCTGGCCTTGAGTGTCTTCATCTGAGCTAGATTGTTTCTAAAAGCATATGCAGTTCTAAAGTTGTACCATCCTATGCAGAGAGCTTCGAGAACATTCCTTGACTCTTGTTGATTTTGATAATTTGCTTATATGGCAATGTTTTTAAGATTAAGGGGGGAGGGGCATCCCAGCACTTTCCTGGAGCTCATGCTCGACAAGGGGATGTGATTCTTAATGTGAAAGGTCACTGTCATCCCCTTTGATCAATCTCCCCAAGGCCTTCTTTCAATTAAACAATTCTCTAGCTTCCTGGTCTGAAACAATCCTCCCCAATGGGGGTGACCAGGCACGATCCCAGCTCCTAATGCATCGTAGCTTTTAACTGTCCAGCCAGAGCTACTGAGTCAGCACATTTTAATCAATTTTATTTGCTAAGATCAGGGAGCTGTCATCTGTAATAATCCCGCCTGACCTCCCAAAGTCAGGCTGATACAAATATTAATGTCAGCTTCTTGCAGCCTGGCAGTGAGCGACACCCCGCTTGACAAACAAACCAATGGCTTGGAGTTGTCGGCAGGACTCTGATAAACCCATATTAATGAATTGCTTCATCAGTGAAAGCTGCCCTCCAGGCAGAACTGCTGTGGGCTGAAGCCTCCGAGATGCTCCTCTGGCTCCGGAGAAAAGTCCTCTTGTCTATCTCAGGGGATACTGCTAATCAGGTGTGTCTGGCAGGCTGCTTCACCTGCACAATCACCTGCTCCAGTTTGGGTGCTAAGAGTGCTCAGTGCTGCTCTTAACTTCTATTATGCCCCTGCCAAGTGATCCTCCTCCGGAACCTCCATCTGGCAGCTGTGACATCAGAGGCACAAAGACACGCCAGCCCCTCCAAAGACAGCCAATACTTTCAAATAGAGATCAAGTGCCGTTCTCAGGAGTGCCTGCCTTTATCCAGTCACAGGGGTGGGTTCATTTGGCTGTATCCTTTGGCTCTTGCAGCTTCTTAAAAAACAATGGCCAAGTAAGGCTAGCGTGGCTCCCAGTAGCCAGCTGTCAGGCTC
The DNA here is from genome assembly GCF_000313985.2 of Echinops telfairi. NCBI lineage: Eukaryota > Metazoa > Chordata > Mammalia > Afrosoricida > Tenrecidae > Echinops > Echinops telfairi. Next base: position 5,875,881 of record NW_022106189.1, on the reverse strand, counting down.
ACTGCTGTCCTCTTATCCCTGTATGAATATGTATGCTTCTTGTCTGGATACTGCGGGCTTCTGAGGTTGACTCCTGACTGAACCCTACCCATGGCAGATGTCCACAGATGCCATGTCACTCGCCCAGGGCTGTGCTGAAGGTTCTGAGGAGCTCCTTCCTCAGCCCACCACCCAGCTGGCCCCTGCCCATCAGGGCGGAGGAGGAGCCCTGCCAGGCCCCACAGGGGAGCAGGAAGCTCACTCTGCTCTAAAAAGAAGCCTGGTCTGGAACACAGGCTCACCGGGAAGCTAGCAGTAGCTCCAGCACTTTGTTAGGCACAGATCCTCTGCGGGTGCAGTGGCCTCATATCAGAGAAGGGTGATGCAGTGGCCCACTGGCTGGACAGACCACCCCACAGGAGACTACATGCTGAGTCCCACAGCCATGAGCCCTCTGCTGGCCCATTCACACAACCTGAGCACCAGGCAGACATCAGGGCAGTGGACATGTAGTTGAGGCACCACTGCTTCTAAAGCTCAGAGCATTGCTAGGTTGAACGGCCTATATTGGCCGCCTTGCTCGCTCTCTTTAAAAGTAAAATTAGCAACCAAGACGAAGCCCTCATCACCAGCAGCAGCCAGAAACTTGAGCAGGAAGGACCCCCATCGCTCCCAGAGATGTATCTGGTGGGAGGACGTCTCTGTCATCAGAGTGCAGACAAGGGAGCAGATGGTCTGGACGGAGGCTTCTGCTCTGACCCTTGGCTGAGGACGCACAGGTGAAGGGCAAGCCGAGGAGGGGACTGGCTCTCCCCCTGGGGAGCTGGGAAAGAAGGGGAGGAGAGGGAAGGATGCAAAGACTCAAGGTGGTGGCAGAGGCAAGAAGCAGCAGGGAAGGAGGTGTTTGCTAGAGGGCACTGCACGCATTCAGAGAGGGACTGAAGGGACCCTGGAGACCCTCCATCTGGTGATCCTGGAGCTCAGCAGGACACTCCATCCCACCCCTTCTCAGGCCATATCCCTGCCGCCTCCTGGTGAGCTCTTGGGAGCAGGGAGGGAGTAGAGAGAGGCACAGACCTGGGGCAAGTTACTGAAGCTCTCTTTGCCTCCATCTGCTCATTTTTATCTCAACCATGGTAATTTTAGCTTCGACTCCACACAGTGGTTGTGAAGATTCAATGGCGTGGCTGATGCAACATGCTTAGAACAGGGACTAGCTTGATGTTTCTTTCTTTTTTAAAATCATTTTATTGGGGGCTCGTACAAATCATCACAATCCATCCATTGTGTCAAGCACATTTGTACACATGTTACCATCATCATTCTCAAAACATTTGCTTTCTACTTAAGCCCCACATCAGCTCCTCATTTTTCCCCTCCCTCGATCCCCGCTCCCTCATGAACCCTTGATAATTTATAAATTATTATTTTGTCATATCTTACACTGTCCGATGTCTCCCTCCACTCACTTCTCTGCTGTCCATTCCCCTGGGAGGAGGTTATATGTAGATCATTATAATCTCTTCCCCGCTTTCGGCTTCAGCCTCCCTCCACCCTCCTGGTATCACCACTCTCAGCACTGGTCCTGAGGGATTCATCTGTCCTGGAGTCCCTGTATTTCCAGTTCCTATCTGTACCAGTGTATATCCTCCGGTCCAGCTGGATTTGTAAGGTAGAATTGTGATCATGATAGTGGGGGAGAGGAAGCATTCAAGAATTAGAGGAAAATTGTATGTTTCATCATTGCTACACTGCACCCTGACTGGCTCATCTCCTTCCCATAGCCCTTCTGCAAGGTGATGTCCAATTTCCCGCAGATGGGCCCTGGGTCCCCACTCCGCACTCCCCTTCATCCACAATGCTATGATTAAAAAAAAAAATTTTTTTTTAGTCTCTGATGCCTGATACCTGATCCCTTTGACGCCTTGTGATCTCACAGGCTGGTGTGCTTCTTCCATGTGGGTTTTGTTGTTTCTCAGTTAGATGGTCCCTTGTTTATCTTCTAGCCTATAGGACCTCAGATTCTATATCTTTTGACAGCTTGGCACCATCAGCTTTCTTCACTGCATTTGCTTATGCACCCACTTTGTCTTCAGTGATCATGTTGGGGTAGGCTGGTGTGCTTCTTCCATGTGGGCTGTTGTTTCTCAGCTAGATGGCCACCTGTTTCTCTTCAAGCCTTTAAGACCCCAGATGCTATATCTTTGGATAGCAGGGCATCATCAGCTTTCTTCACCACTTTTGCTTACACACCCGCTTTGTCCTCAGCAATCGAGTCGGGACAGACTGGTGTGCTTCTTCTATGTGGGTTTTGTTGTTTCTCAGCTAGATGGCTGCTTGTTTATCTTTAGGCCTGTAAGACTTCAGATGCTATATATTTTGATAGCCGGGTGCCATCAGCTCTCTTCATCACATTTGTTTGTGCACCCATTGTCTTCAGCTATCATGCCAGGAAGGTGAGCATCTCAGAGTGCCGAATTGTTAGAACAAAGTGTTTTTGTGTTGAGGGAGTACTTGAGTAGAGGCCCACTGTCCATCTGTTTCCTTAATCCTAAACCTATAAATATATGTACATAGATCTAATACCCCCTCATCGTATATAAATATATTTACATATGTAATGCCTGTATTTAGATCTCTATAACTTCCCTTTGCCTCCTAGTTCTTTCCTCTGTTTCTTTGTACTTTCCTCTTGTCCCACTATCATGTTCAGCCTTTATTTAGGTTTCTGTAATTCCTCTCAGTTACATTGCCCTTGCTCCAGTCCTGCCAGACCTCTTACACCCTCCTTGCCACTGATTTTGGATCACTTGTTGTTTCCTTGTCCCTGAGTTTGTTAACACCCACTTCCTTTCCCCCGCCTTCCCCTCTCCCATGTCCCCCCAGAACTGTCATCCCGTTGTTCTCTCTTCCATCTTGTTTATCCCGCCTATCCCTTCCAGGTAGACGTGCAGCAACAACAATATGCACCATCACAAGGCTTGATGTTTCTATGCACAATAAATGCTCAATTCCATCACTGCTGCTCATCAAGCTGAGATAAAATCTGGCTGTCCCTGGAGGCCTCCACTCCTGCTGGCGTGGAATTCCCCAGGGACAGCCAGCAGTGTCAGTGCTGCCGCCTGGGCTCAGATGAGCTCGGACTGCTTTTCCCCTCTTCTACCACTTTCATTCTTGAGACATAGCGCATTGCTTTCTCGGGAAAGGCAAAGTAGGTGGAGGGCTGAGACAGGTTGCCTTCCTGGACCAAAAGCCAGCATGCCCTAGCCACTGTGTGCCCTCTGATACCACTGAGGTCAGGGGGCTCTGGGCATCTTGCCCTCTTACATCTATAAAGGCTGATTTGCACCAGCACCATATGATGCCAGAGGGCTTGCCTTCACCCCACGCTCTTCACTTGGCAGCCTGACTCATGGATGTATTGCTCTGTGCTTTTTCTCGAAGAAGAGTTTTCCCAGGCTGAGAGAAGTCCAAGTGTCCACTCACCCAGGATGCACTGGGGGTGGCAGGACCACGGCGTAGGCTGAAGCAAGTCCGGGACTCAATGCACTGCCCCGCCTCTTGCCCTTCTCTAAAGGATGACACAGCCGCCTTGGACTCGCCGTGGACTGGCGGGCTCTGGCACTCTGGAGCTTAATGCTGAATGAGGGGAGAACTGAGGACCAAGAAGGCAATGAGAATTAATATCTGAGGTAGAGTTTCTTGTAAACCAGATGGTAGGATGGGGCCACTCAATCAGATTTTTTTAAATTAACAATTGTAATTATGTATTATTGTAATAACATATGCCTATGAGACATCCATGATGGGGCTCTGGTGGCACAGTGATTAAACACTTGACTACTAACTGAAAGGTTGGTGGTTCAAACCCACCCAATGGCTCCTTGGGAGAGGAGACCTGGAAATCTGCTCTTGTAAGACGCACTCACTGCCATCGTAATTGTTTATGGAACTAGAAAGCCCTATCCTACTCCCTCAGAGCAGCCAGTGGGTTTGAACTGCTAACTTTGAGGATTACAGTCCAATGTGTAATCACTACACCACCAGGGCTCCTACCCTGTCAGCCTAGAAAACCGTATGAGCAGTTGGACTTTGTCTATTGGGTAGCAAGTTGGAATCCATTTCATGACACACCTCCCCTCACTTGTCTCTCCCTCGAAGCCCCCTGTAACCCAGCGTGAAAGGTTTCATACACAGCTCTCCCACAGCTTTCTCCCTTCATGTGACAGATGCAGGGTTCCTGTGAACATTCACAGCTGATCCCACCTCGCCCTGGATAAACCTCTTCAATGCTTCCCTTTGTCTATAGGAGGAGGCCTCGGCTGTTTGCCTGACTCTCAACCCTCCACATCCTCCGCTGCACCCCCCTCCTTCTCTGTGCTTCCGCTGTCATTGTCATCATCATCATCACCAACACTTACTGAGTTCTTGCCATATGCCAGGTGCTCTTCTACTTAGTCTGTGTATGACTATAATGAGGCCATCTCTATTATCGCCTTCATTGTACTCATCAGGGCACTGATGAGGTTAAGTTACTTACCAAGCTTTACCCAGCCAGGAGCCCCAACAGGGGGTCCTATCTCATCTGTCCAAACTCAGTGAATGACAAAATCAGCCACACAGCATCTCAAGTCAGAAACCCAGGGGTTGCCCTCTATTACTTTCTACCCATACCATTCAGCTCAACTCCAGCGGTAAGTTCTGAAAACACCCCATAGCCACACAACCTATCTTCCCTTCCACTGACCTCCCACTCTCTGTTCCAAGCCACTACTCCCACAAGCCGCGGGACTCCGATAGCTTCCTGACCGCTTTACTTGCGCTAACTCTGGTCCCATGTATTTCTCTTCCTCTTTTTCTTCCTCCCACGTTTTCTTCTTCATCCCTTCCTCCTTGCTTCTTCCTCCCATCTTTCTTTCTTCTTGGATTCACAGTTTTCTTCAATTGAAGCAACATGTCCCAGACATAACAACATGTTAATTTCCACAGCAATGTTGAGATGTTTTAAAAATTACGTTCCGGGTACTAAGTATGTGCTTTTTTCCTGTATGTTTATAGATGTAGCAAGAGAAATAGCCACATAGAGACAAATCTCAAAATGCATGCAAGTTTTATTCATAATGTTAGAGTAGAAGGAATGGAAGAGAAGGCACCAGGAGGCCGTGGGGCAGGAGATTGTGCATTGAAAAGACTATATGGAATGAGATGAGACAAGCTGTGCATGAATTATTGAATATGAAAATGATGTTCTGCTCTGTAAACCTTCACCTAGCTCACAAAAAAGGGTTGTTTTTTTTTAAAAGCAAATTAGCTAAGTAACAAGAAAACATGTAAGAAGAGTTCCAAGAGAAGAAAATGTTGTTGTTGTTGTTGTTGTTCGGTGCCATTGAGTTGGTTCCAATGCACAGCAACCCCGTGTGCAACAGAATGAAACCCCGCCCAGCCCCGTGCCGCCCCCCAAATGTTCTCATATTTGAGTCCGTGGTTGCAGCCCCTGTGTCAACCCATCACCTGTCTTCCTCTGCTTCGTTGCCCCTCTATCTCACCCAGCACGCGGTCTCAGCCCAGGGACGGGTCTCTCCTGATAAGGTGACCAGAGTACTTGAAATGAATTCTTGCTCTTCTTGGTTTAGAAGGAACATTCTGGCTGTATTTTTCCCAATACAGAAAGAAACTAGAATGTCAATAAAACACACACACACACACACACTTATTCAACGGAAGAGAGTTTTCCAAAATCAAAAAAAGACTCACACCTTCAGGCTGAAAGTGTGCACTGAAGGTACAAGCAGCGCAAACAAGAACAAGTCCGTCCCTCTGAATTTCACAGTGAAACCGAGAGCAACGGAAGGGTCGCAGTTTAAAGGGCACCTGGGGGAGAGCGATCAGCCTCGAGGAGTGTCTATTGATTGAGTGGGAAAGGAATTCAAACCTGTCTGGAAGTATTTACCATAAAACGATTTGATAACGTCTGAAATTACTTCAGGCAGCTGATATTAAAATTTAACTTAGATTTCCAACTAAGCTTTATTAGGTATAAGTTTCCTTACCATGAAATACCCTCCTTAAAAACAACTAAAATAAAAAGACAAAAAATATTACAGGATAAACTTCAACCAGAATAGACTGAGAGGGAAGAGGGGGAAATTAAAAACAATTGTAAAGAAAAAAACATAAAATATGTCTAATGTATCACTAGCTGTTTTTAAAATAAATTTTCCTGATTGAGGAAAATATGGAATAGCAACAAAGAAGATGGGGAGAGGTGGTCCATAATAGTTTAACATAATAGGATCTTATTTAATAAAGAGATATAAATATACAAGATATACTAAGAAGTTTTTTTAATGTCTAGAATTAAAAACATAGGAATTAGAGATAGAAACTTTTTCTGTTTTTACAAAAATAGAATGGGATTACACAAACATTCCACTTACTTTTTCTTCGATAACAATTGCTCTTATTCTAGCATATTCTCTGAATGTGAATGCAATGGAGCTTCCACATTGGTCCCTTGATGAAGAGTGGGTAAATTCTTTTCCAATAGTTGCTGCCATAAATCATGCTTTTAGGATCATCTCTGTCAATGCATTTTGAACATGCTGGGGATACAGGTTTGAATCACATTCGCGGTGAGGTATGACAGATTATCACAAGTCAGGATTCATAAGGAGTAAGGATAAGTCATTGGTCCAAAACGTCTCTCCTCAGCCAGTAGCCAAGTCTCTCTCTGGTCCTCAGCCTCTGGGTCATGTGGTCCCTTGGCCTCTACCTCAGGGGTCCAGGAAGCCTGTCTGTCAATTGGCCTCACAGTCCTATAGTCTCACTGCTGCTCCTCTGTTCTGCCTCACAGTGTCCTTGCCTTGGCCTCTGTCTTGTCCTGGCTCCTTGGCTCTGCTCTGTAGTCTCCATGCCAGTCTCTGGTGCCTCTGGTCTCAGTCTCTGCCACGTCAGACAGAGATCTCAAATGTGCTCTTGGTCCTTATATTACAGCCAGGGGAGTGGAAACGAAAATTGATCAATTTCCTCTACTAGGGATGTTACACACACCTCATTTGCATTGGCTGGGCTAAGTGGCATTGCCCTTAAGAGGGCTGTCACAGTCTGAATGGCCTTAACCCCTCCTGGGCCTTCTTTACCCACTTCTTATCAGCCAGGTCCTGGTAGGCATCTGAGTGTATGAATGTCATGGAGTCGATTGTATTCATAACTATTTTTTTTTAGTAGTTCTAAGCCTCATCCCTGGAAACAGTTGCCATAAACATTTTGCTAACCTTACTCCCTTTCTGGAAAGAAGCTCACCAACTCCATGATCTTTGGGAATGTTCATCATTCAACAAAGAACTAGCTGTATTTTGTTCCTCACTGGCTCAATCAATCTATGTTCTATGGACATTGAAGACCCCACATTTTCTCTGGGGTTTAGGAAGGACACTTTGCTGGCAATCATTGACGTGTGTCATTCAAACTTTCTTTGAGGGGAAGGGGCTTAAAATTGCTTAGTTATTTTCAATGATGACACACTCCTCTGGTCGAAGTATCATAAACAGATTTTCAGAGATTTTTTTCTCATCCTTTCCACCATCCACCTTGCTCCGACTCCCCTCACCCCTAGCGAATAAATTCTTATTTATTAGGGTTTTTTCCTATCCTCCCAGAGACTTTAATGAATTCAAAAGCAATACGTGGGCTCATCTTTAACTCCTTTTATAAATGTTTTGCTTTTTTTAACCATTCCTTTCAGTAGTACTAACATAAGCAAGTGGGAAATTTTTCCATGTGGCCACATGGAGAGTTCCCTCCTCCTGTTTTCGTATAATCACGAAGATCCCGGTGCATGGAAGTTCACAATTTATTCACCCCAACCCCAGCTGATGGTGGCTTCCAAATGTTTGCTCCTGCAACCATTGCTACAACAAATAACCTTGAACATACTGACTAATCTAGACATCTCATCAACTGGCAGCCCTCCTGCAGAATCTAAAGCAGCAAAGTCCCCATCCTTGCACAATAAAGAAATCTCATCTTCTCCACTGATCATCTGTTGCTCTCCATTCCTATAAACAAAACCACTGAATACCCAGGTGCTTGGCGTCTAAACAACGTGAAGACCTATTGCCTTTTATCCTCTCCAATGATTCTCACAGATTAAAGGAAGAAAAATGATTTTTGTCCATACCTCTCCCTACGGTGGCATACAAAATGCAGGTTTGGGAGTGCATGGCCAATTAGATGATGATTTTTTTTACGTTCGTTGTCCTTTGAATTATTAGCAGTATTAATATATTACAATATGCACATAATTAGCAAGCCTTTCAAATTTATTATATATACTTATTCTTGTTCCTTTTAATTACCCAGCACTCTAGTTGAAGGTAGCATGGTGATTCAAATGATGGCTTAAATGTGTCAGATGGTGACAAAATGCACGAACCTGCCTCAGTGGAGAGAAACAAAGAGCAGAAACGCCGTAAGATTTTTCATCCTATTAAATACATAGAATTTTCTCAATGTATTATTCATGTTATAACCCTGGCATAAACAAAGCATGATTTATTGGGGATTTTAATACAGCTTGTTAATGCTACACAATAAAGGATATTTTAATATTTAATATAATCTGTGGATTTTGAACTTTTTTAGGGAAGATCTTGTGCTTTTACACTAAATTAAATACAGTAGGCAACTTATGAGTCCCTCTGAGTAGCATGGAGGTTGGTTGAGCTTGTTCAGAATGGCCAGAATTCAGAAGCTGGGTTTAGTGTTGGTCTTCAGAGGGTTGTGACATCAGAGGTCACAAGACTGTAATTTCAAGCTATTTGTGGCAGTTTGTCGGCTACCAGGAATCAGGTGCCCATGAGGTCATGCTGAGGGGCTCCGTTCCTCATGGGGTCCTATGGTCTCTGTAGTGGACAACTATGCTTTCACGGACAGGCAAGCATTCTTGGTTGCGTTGATACTAGTACATCTGTTTCCTATGGGTAATTGAATGCCCCGTTGGATTGAGTTTAATTGGACCAAACTAGGTGACAGAAGACTTTTAGTTATGTTAGATAGTGCTGCAGTCACAGGCAACCCCCAATCCCAACGGTTCGATGTGAGGCAGTTTCTTTTTCGTTTTCATGTCACATGCTCATCTCAGGTCAAAAGCAGCGCTCTGCTCACTATAATTCTTCAACTCAGGCTCATGAAGGCTGCATTTTGATGCTCCATCCCCTAATCGCAAAGGCAGGAAAAGAATACTCTCTAGGAGCTTGTCTCCGCATAGATGTTGCATTTCTACTGTGTGCCATCTCGATTCTCAGCTCATTGGCCAGAACAAGCTACCCAGACATCACCACAGGTCGAGAACCATTGCTCTAAATCCATAAGTGTCTCCATCTGCTTCCAGTGGATTCTCCTTATACCGGAACAAGCCAGAGACAGCTTATGTTTCTCTCAAAGAATCTTAATAGGTCCAACTGCACTGTCATACCAGCTGCCACTTTGTAAACATGACTCCTTGATTGACAAGCAACAGTGAAGAAGGCATGGCCCAGTGTGGCCTGGTGCCCAGTCTTACAAGAGGAGCAGCCATGACACTGACTAAACAGAGGGAACACATGAAACTGTTGGGTTTAGCCACAGGACAGCCATTAGGATCCATCCAAATGACCCAATATCTACCTCACATAGTGGCTGAGGAACTATCTTTCAGACACAGAAGCTACTTGCCCTGGCCCTTTTATGGAAATTGAATATCATTTGAGCCAAAGAGATCTCAGAGGTACCCTTACCCAATCCCCACATTTTATTGACAAATGAAGCAGAGAAAACACTTGCCTACTATTACATGGTCATTTAGTAGCAGAATCCCTAACTTACACCCTACATGGACATTATCTAAGAGAAAAATCAAGTCAAAAATTCATCTATCTGAGCATAGTGTGTCAGGCTGGGGTCCAGGCTAGAGACCCCCATAGGCCCTTGTCCTCCACTATGGCTAGAGCTGGTCCTACTTTGCATCTTGTTTTCCCCAAAGAAGATTCCATATGTGGGCAAAGCACCCAGGGCACAACAGGATCTCCCAGGACAGATTCTTTTCTATCAGAAGCCAATGGGAATAGTCAGGGAAATCACTAATTATTCACCGGCTTTAGGAATGAGAAGGCAAGCATTTAGCAGCGAAATCACCATTCAAGTTGGATTTTAGAAATTAACCTCAAGGCACAAGAAGAATCTTTTCTTCTCATATCTGAGGTTTGAATATCAACCAAAAACATATTTCAGGTTGCAGGATGTGAAAATTAATTCACATATACATGTGCTATACATCGATCAACAAAAATACTATACTAGTTGTGAATATAAACAAATAACGGAAAATACAGACTTTTGTCACTATTTCCTCTAAAACAGGAACAGCCAGCGTCTTGGATGACAAAATTCATGTGAAAACGTATTTTGATCACATAAACCTGATCTCTGCCCCATGTGGACCACAGAATCTTCTGGGTGTCTCCCCACACTAAGATGATGTCTACAGAGCTTCATTTTCTATCATTTAAATGATTTTGTTGGTTTATAATTTGAGAAGTATAAAATTATAATATTCAGCATGCTTTTAAAAGGCAACTTGAGAATCTCTGTACCAGCAAGTTTCAGAAATAAACATCCTGAATGTGCTTGGGATAAAACAATATCCAAATACATAAAAAGATGAAATGCGCTGAAATTAGGGGAGTTGTGAAGGTAACACTTGAAAGTTTAAAAGCTGTATATTTGCTTTAAGGATGCCAACATGTTTACAGGTGGACACTGTCTACAGATGGACAATAAAACCATGAGAAGATGAGGAGCATTAGTCATTAAGAACATGCCCAAACCACAGTGTTGTTATATGTTCTAGCCCTTCTATTCCTATATATACACACAAAAGAATTTTTAAAGTATGTCCACATGAAAACCTGTACATAAATGTTCACAGAAATGCATATTCACAGAAAGGAATATTCATAATTATTTAGAATAGCTGAAATATGGAGAAAATGCAAATGCCCATCAATTAATACACGGGTAAATAAGATGTGATATATATGGTTTGTTTATTTTTTTAAAAACCCATGCTAATCGCATACTCTATGTAACATTGAGGAATCTTGAAATTATTATGCTGAGGCAAGTCATGAAAGGCAATATATTATATTATTTCACTCATATTAACTTTCCAGAATAAACAACTGCACAGAAAGAAAAAATAACTTGGTAGCTATCAGGGACTGGGGAGATGGGAGTGGCGAAGGGGTAGGTAAAGGAGCTGATGATCAAGAGGCACAGGATTTCATTTTGGAATGATTGAGATTTCTGGAATTATTTAGTGGTGACGATTGCACAACTTTGTGATCACTCTAAAAACCACTGATTTTCAGTGATCCTTTTGACACCTCGTGATCACACAGGCTGATATGTTCTTCCACGTGGGCTTCGCTGCTTCTGAGCTAGATGGCTGCTTGTTTCCTTCAAGCTTTTAAGACCCCAGACGCTATATCTTTTGATAG
>NW_022106189.1:5835890-5862962 GCF_000313985.2 Echinops telfairi | reverse complement strand
AGGGAGGAGAAAAATGAGGACCTAATGCTGGGGGCTTAAGTGGAGAGGAAATGTTTTGAGAATGATGAGGGCAATGAATGTACAAATGCACTTTACACAATTGATGTATGTATGGATTGTGATAAGAGTTGCATGAGCCCCCTAATTTTTTAAAAAAGATCTCTTTAGAGTATTTAAGAGCAAGAATGTCACTTTGAGGGCTAAGAAGTGCCATGGTATTCTCCATTGCATCACATCATATCATGTGAAAATTGGACATTGAAGAAGGAAGACCATAGAATAATTGATGCATATGAATTTGGTGCTGAAGAAGAGTATTGAAAGTACCACGGACTACTAAGGGATCGACCAATCTATATTGGAAGAAGTAGGCCAGAGTGTTCCTCTGAGGAAAGAATGGGCAGACTTACATACGTTGGACACACTGTCAGGAGCGACCAGTCCCTGGAAAAGACATCATGTTTGGTCAAGTGGAGGAGCGGTGACAAAGAGGAAGGCCCTCAACAAGTTGGATCGATACTGTGGCTGCATCAGTGGGCTCAGGCCCAGGAACAATGGTGAGGATGATGCGGGACCGTGCAGTGTTTCATTCTGTTGTGCGTGGAGGCGCTATGGGTCGGAGCCGACTCAAAGGCAACAACAACCATAGGGTACTAAATATAAACTATACAGCCTAATTGAGATCTGAAATGAATAATGATTGTTCCGTGGTAAATGGCTTAGATGAAAATGAACTCCCCTATAGTAATTCAAGTACAACTTCATATTGACTTGTGTAGAATGTAGAAGAGATGTAGGAAACATCTAGAGACATGATGATGGTCTTTGGAATCTTCATTTTCCTCTTAGACGACCTTGGACTGGTTACCTAAGCCTCAGTTTACAGCTCTGTAAAATGGTAATAATGAAACCCCCACCTCCTTACAAGGTAGCTGAAGTCAGAGATTATATATGTAAAGCAACTAACCCCTAATGACAGTAAATATTATACTATTATGTGATTAATAAACATTTGTGAAATTAAAACAAAACAAAACAAAAAAGCCACTGATTTTAAATGACAGCAGGAAGTGATAGAAAAGAGGGGAGGAAAAAAGAAAGACAAGAGAGGAAGGCAGGAACGAAGTGAGGGAAAGGCCAACAGAAACAATGCTCCTGGTAGTCTGAATGTCAAATGGAAGGACTGACTTTGGCTGGCGAGTCCTTGTGGAGACCCTGCCTGCCCAGGCCTCACATAAATCTGCTTCCTCTGGCTGAGGTCCATGCAGGAGATGGCCCGTGTATGTAGGAGGCCAGGTGACACTCAAACTTCCGCTAAACAACAACGGCAGTGGGTTTTCTGACTTAACTTGACCTTGGGAACAGGGTTTCCACTTAAGCACACAGAAATACAGAACACAGGGAGATGTGTCATAGTGTAAGATATGACAAAATAATAATTTATAAATTATCAAGGGTTCACGAGGGAGGGGGGAGCAGGGAGGAAAGAGGAAAAATGAGGAGCTGATATCAAGGGCTTAAGAAGAAATTGTTTCGAGACTGATGATGGCAACAAATGTACCAATGTGCTTGACACAGTGGATGTACATATGGCTTGTGATAAGAGTTGCATGAGCCCCCAATAAAATGACTAAAAAAATAAATACAGAACACACCGAAACTTCTTTTTTTAATTTTAGAAAAATTATTTTTTTGCATGGAAATCAATCCCACTGCCCTGGGAGCTGATTCTGACTCACAGGGACTGTATATATGGGTTCCAAAGTGGCACGTTTTCCACGTAGCAGGTCTCCTCATCTTTCTCCTATGGAGCAGCAGATGGGTTTGAACCACTGAGCTGTGGTTAGTGGTCCAACAATTTCCCACCAACCACACTACCAGTTCCCCTTTAAGTATATTCTAAATAGCATGTGGGGTATACGTGTATGTAGACACGGTTTTTATCTGAAATTTCAATTTCACTGCATACTCATGTATGTTTTATCTGGCAACAGTGATTCTGGGGCTTGTTATTCATAGTCACCAGGCCTCATTATCGAAGTTGAGGGTATGGAGTAGAAGCCAGAGTAACTTGGTGGTTCAAATGGTTTGTACTTGACAAGGAAGAATACAAGGGCTGTTAATCTCAAGGTTGACGGTTCACACCCACCAACCTCTTCTCATCTCAAAAAGAGGAAGATTTCTTTTCCTGTGAAAACGTAGAGTCTCACAGATCCTATCGAGGGTGGCTGTAAGAATTGACCCAACGGCAGTAGGCTGGTTTTTGCTTTTGTTTTTGAAGGGGTAGGGTGTTTACTAGCATAAAGGCTGGCAGTCCCACTAAGTGGCACCACAGAAGAAAGGCCTGGTGGTCTGCTTCTGTGAAGATTACTGTTATCAGCTGACATCAAGGTGACCAAGATCACCCTATGGAGCAATTCTGCACGGTAACACAAGGGTCCCCATGAGCTGGAATTGACTCAAAGGCAATGGCTCTTTGTTTGTGAGCCTTTGATTTTAGAAGAGAGGCTCAGGAAATGACATTTAGAAGAAGGGCCCCAGGTGGATGGGCTTGATTTATCTAAGAGTAATGAGATGGGAGGCAGGAGTGGCATGTGTTTCTATTGTGGGGGAGGGGGGCGTGCAGCATGTTTCAGGTGGGAGAGTGCCCAGAAATCCAACACTCTGATCCACATCCCCCAACTATTTTCAAATGATTGAAACTGAGGTTCCTGCTTCCAAAAATTTATTCCACAGAGACACTGGCTCAATGCATCTTTTACTAGGCAGTTTGACAGTGCTTAACCACTGCCCACAAAGTACATGCTCATAACAAAAAGACACGTCCCCATCTACCATTCTCTAGCTTAGAAATTCACAAGTTATACCACATCTGGAAGCTGCCCAAGAAAAAAAATGCCAGTCTACAAATCTAGCAAGCTGGAGGCAGAAAGCATGTGCTGGGAATCATTAACATCACTTCACTCCGCCTCTACGGGGCTCAGGCCCCCTGCCAACGTCCAGACAAGCACGCTGGGGAGATCCACTTCCTGGGCTAAGTGAAGGGGCCTGGTTAGTACCTGTCCAGGTTTAATACCTAATTACTGTGCTCAGATTGCCTCTCAACCCTCATCACCAGTGCCCATCAAGTTCCAGCCAAGGTGATGGGATTTCAGATTGGGACAAAAGATGAGAGTCACTGTTGTTTTCACTGTGGGTCTCCTCGGACGTTGTCAGCCAGCATGACTGAGGGACTAGTACTTGCGGGCATTGCCAAAGCCTCCTTCAAGAATGACTGTGTCAAACACTTAAAACAAGTGAATCCCTCCCTGTTGGAGCAGGGATGATCCAGCTGTCTGCTCTGGCTTTCACACTGGTGGGGTTTAACTGTTTCCTCTCCACGACCACGGCCTAAAACCCGACCCCTGCAGTCAAGCCCGGTGGCACAAGGGACAGGCTGCTTGGAGTCCCATCTGGAGAGCTCCGTCCTGCTGGGGCCATCTCCCGCTCCAAACTGCCCATCTCAGGGGAAAGACCTGCCTCGAGGGTGATCTTGGCCACTGAGAAGAACCCAGGTAGCACTGATTGCTTCCCTGGTCTGCCTTCAGAGCTGCTGCTCACCTGGCAGGCAGATGGGCGGCACAGGTTGGGAGAGAGCGAGAACGGAAAGGAGAGGGAAGAAGAGGAGGGCTGGAGGAAGAAAGGAGCAAACAGCACAGTGGTGAAGGTGGCCTAGCACTTGACTTGGCTCCTAACGAAGGGGTTTGACCGCACCAGCCGCCGCAGTGGAGAGAGATGTGACTGCCTCAAAGATTTCCAGCCCAGGGAAGTACGGGGGCACTTCTGCTCTGTCCTATATGATCGCTTTAAGTCCGAGTCAACACCACTGCACGAGGTAGTGGAGAGGGAGGGAGAACACCAGGAGATGAGAGATCAGTGAGAATGTAAAGTCCTTCTCAACTTCCTGAATTCCAAAGGGAGTTCTGAAAGGTGCGGCCATGTTTTTGCTACAAATTTACTTCTTGAACAAATGTGCTACGGAAAACCCTACGGTTGTGCGGAATGACTTCATTCCGACAACACCAGGCAAACAAGAGACAAGAGAACAAAGGAAACCATTTCAGATGGGGTGCGCTGGGACAGAAGGAGCGTGCTCACATGACAACGGCAGCTGAAGGCCCCTTGAGAGGGGCAGGGCCCCAGGGTAGTGGGAGTAGAGGGCAGAAGAGGTGGCTGAGCATGGGTCACTGAGCTGAGCCAGGGTCGATCAGGGCACAGTCCACAGGAGCCTATTTGGTGTGGTAGGTCACCCAGAGGAACAGAGGCCAAGACTGCTAGAGGACAGTGAGCAAGAGGACTGGTGCAGGAGAGGAGCCAGATCATGGACTGCCTTGTAGGAGTTGGGATGGCCTTCATTTTGGATAGAGGATATATTTTTAATGTCATGGCTGAAGCCCAGGCAAAACTTCAGAGATGGAGAAAGTGGAGTCCCTTCCCTCCAGGGTCACTGTGAATGGACCAAATCCTGGAATCGTTCAGCTATGAGTCACCAGGGCCCCCTCCCAGTGCCAACCCACAGGAACCTGATTGAAAGACCTGATGCCAACTTCTTCGGGCACCATGAATGAAAAGGTGAGTGGAGAGGGCCAAAGTACTGTTTCTGGCATCCTGGGCAGCTGGGAAACCACTGTAGAGGGGGTCAGACCAGGGCATTGGCAGCCTCATGCATTTTGGGTCAGCTCTGAATGGAGCTCATCCCTATCCTCCTGAACATATTGTGTCTCTGCTCCTGGATGACAGTAGTGCTTTACACAGCTCCACAAACACTGTGCAACCTCCATTGTTAGCCAGCACATCTTCTACTAGAAAGTGCGTTATGAGGGGGAAACCCTGAATCTGCAGTCAGAAGGCTCGGGCCTGAGAATCACCAAGTATTAGATGTGTGATTTCAGACAAATCCCTTTCTCTGAACCTCATATTCCTCACCTATAAATTAGATCTAGGGAGTCTTGGTGGTGCTCTGGGTTCAGTACTAGGCTGCTAACCACAAGGTCATCAATTAACCCACCAGCTGCTCCAGAGGAGAAAGATGAGATTGTATGCTGCTGTAAAGATTTAGAGTCTCAGAAACCCTGGATAGGGTCTCTGTGAGTCAGCGCTGACTCAATAGCCATCGGTTTTAGTTTAGGTTTTAATAGAATGGATTTACCTTTAGTGTCCTTATAGGACTATGTATAAGGATTAGACCAGCGGTTCTCAACCTGTGGGTCATGACCCCTTTGGGGGTTGAATGACCCTTTCACAGGGTTCTCCTGATTCATAACAGTAGCAAAATTACAGTTATTACATAGAAAGAATTTGGGGTCAGGGCATGGCACCCTATCAGATTCGACTGGAAAACACTCCTAAAGGTCTTTTGTTGCTTTGTTTTGTTCTGTCTTGTTTTTATGCATATTATTATCTCTAGATAAGATAGACAAGATAAACAATCTGGAGGAGAAAACAATGAGACCAACAGTTCCAGGGGGACATGGGAGAGGTGGAGGTGGAGGAAAGGAAGTGGGTGTTAAAACCAGGGACAAGGGAACAAGTGATCTAAAATTGATGGCAAGGAGGGGGTAGGAGACCTGGTAGAGCTTGATCAAGGGTAATGTGATCAAGAGGAATTACTGAAACCCAAATGAAGGCTGAACATGATAGTGGGACAAGAGGAAAGTAAAAGGAAATAGAGGAAAGAACTAGGAGGCAAAGGGCAAACATAGAGACCTAAATTCAGGCATGTACATAGGTAAATATATTTATATATGAGGATGTGGAAATAGATCTATGTACATATATTTATAGGTTCAGTATTAAGGTAGCAGATGGACATTGGGCCTCCACTCAAGTGCTTCCTGACACAATCGCTGAAGACAAAGCGGGTGCATAAGCAAATGTGGTGAAGAAAGTTGATGGTGCCTGGCTATCAAAAGATATATCGTCTGGGGTCTTAAAGGTTTGACGACAAGTGGCCATCTAGCTGAGAAGCAACAAAGTCCATATGGAAGAAATACACCAACCTGTGTGAACACAAGGTGTCAATAGTACCAGGTATCAGGCATCAAAGAACAGAAAATCATATCATGGTGAAGGGGACATCCAAAACCCCTCTGTAGGGAACTGGACATCCCCTTACTGAAGGGTCATGGGGAGTAGACAAGCCAGTCAGGGTTCAGTATAGCAATGATGAAACATACAATTTTCCTCTAGTTCTGTAATGCTTCCTCCCCGCCACTATCATGATCCCAATTTTACCTTACAAATCTGGCTAGACAAGAGCATGTACACTGGTACAGATAAAAGCTGGAAACACAGGGAATCCAGGTCAGATAAACCCCTCAGGACCCATGAGAGTAGCAATACCAAGTGGGTAAGGGGAAAGTGGGGTAGAAAGGGGGAACTGATCACAAGGATCTACATATAACCCCCTCCCTGGGGGATGGACAACAGAAAAGTGGATGAAGGGAGACATCAGACAGTGTAAGACATGGCAAATTAATAATAATTTCTAAATTATCAAGGGTTCGTGAGGGAGACTGGTGGGGGAGGGAGGGAAAACATGAGGAGCTGATCCCAAGGTCTCAAGTAGAAAACAAATGTTTTGAGAATGATGATGGCAACAAATGTACAAATGTGCTTGACATGTATGTATTGTGATAAGAGTTGTATGAGCCCCCAATAAAATGATTTTAAAAAAGACAATAATTTTATGGTTGGGGGTCACCACAACATGGGGAACTGTATTAAAGGGTTGTGGCATTAGGAAGGTTAAGAACCATTGGATTAGACAAATACAGTGTCAGTTTCAATAGAGTATTTTCTGAATAGCTGCTTGCATGTTGTCATAATGCTGGAAGTCATGCCACCAAGATTTCAAATACCAGCAGACTCACCCATGGTAGACAGGCTTCAGTGGCGCTTACTGATTAAAACAAGCTAGAAAGGCCTGGTGGTCACATTCTTCCAAAAATGAACCAATGGAAACCCTATGGATCACAACAGAACATTGACTGATATGGTGCTGCAAACTGAGCAAAACATGGTGACCACAGCAATGGACCAATGATGGTGACTGTGCCAGTGGTTGTGGAGCTGGGCAGGACATGGGGTTGCGATTAGTTGAAGCTGACATGACAAGAAACAGCAAGTAGCTGTAGTGCCCTGCTTTGAGCTGGTGCCAGATTTGGAGACCTGTGAGACCACCTAGCTGTGGTTGCTCCTGGGTGCTGGGGATGAAAGCAAGGGCATGGAGAGGAAGTTTCCCAGATGTGAGAATTCCAAGAGGGAGTGTGATTGTCATGGTCTTCTCTGGAGACCAAGAAGAGAGAATAGTGTTTTAAAGTAACTGGGATGTGCGGACACAAAGCTATTTCCATGGAAAAATGTATGAGTCCAGCAGGCCCATGACTGAGATAGGCAACTCATTCTGGGAAATGAAGTGTCAAATGCAGTACTGTGGAATTCTTTGGGCACCCATCATCAGAGTTTCACAGCTATTCTGGCTCGCAGCTTTACTTTCCTTGTCAAAACATTGACTCTCTTCTGCAGCTCCTAACAAGACAAGAACTGGGCAATACTGATGAGTAATGCATCTCTTAGCACCTCGGTTTGAAAAGATGATACCTCAGACTCTGGCTTTGCTAGACTCTGGGGCAGTAATAGGACACTGAAGTCATTTGCTCCTTGTCACACCAGGAGAATTTTATGGCTTTCAGGCTAGCTAAAGACTTTCCCCAGATGAATCAAGCTTCCAGAGCTGAGATGTCTAACACCAGGATCGAGATGAAAGAGAAAATATATGAACAAATCCATCACACTAGCCACTTGTCCTGCAGAAACAGGAACAAGGAATATCAGCAAAGCTCTGTGGAACCAATGGACAGTACTATGAGTAATTCCTGAGGGCCGTCCATGAACAACAGCTATTGAGTACCTGCCCAAGTTTGGGTCTCCCTGAAGTCAGGCCCTAAGCCAAAGGCTCCTATGCAGATGGTTTATCTGGGAGGTAGTCCCAGGGAACAGGAAGGGAGACCCAATCCTGCTGAGATCATCTGGAGATGTGGATGGAGTGGACTTTAGAAATGCCCTGCTGCCAAGTGGCAGGTGAGGGCCCTTACCCTCTAGTGCTACCTTGTGTTGGTCAAGGCTCATCCCTGTGTGTTAACTCATGCTCCTTAGCTTCCATCAGAAAAGAGAGCACCCCTCAAGCCGACTTCAGGTTGGGTCTTGGCAATGTGCATGGACCTGTTCACTCCAGCTATGCAGATGGTAGATAGGCCCAGGAGGTGGCCCAGGACACAAGACTCATCTGTGCTCTGCACCATTCTAAGTGCTAGATGGAAGATGGGCACAAGAGAAAAACCTATTGGCACTGCTTCACTCATGTCTAGGAGAATTTGAAAGAGGGAGTTGACCTTCTGAACCCCACCTCAGCAGCCCAAGTTAAAATTGAGTAAGAAGAAGGAAAAATGCTGCTATTTAAGGCACAAATTGGCTGCAGTAGTTACAGTGCTCTAAGCAAGAGGCCAACTTCTTCTTAGGGGTAGATGACCTGTTTTTGTTTAGAAAAATATTTCTAAGTATTTTTATGTGAGAAAGCACAATGGAAAAAAGAGAGAGCTCTGTTGTAACTGGAAGCTTTGTCTAATCAGTTTGAAGAGCTCTTATGATGGGAAGAAGAGGAGATGGAGGTGGGGGGGAGACATGAGCTGGTTCCTGTGAACTGGCAGATAGGGCATGGCCTTGAACAAATCCAGCCAGGGAATTCCTTGCAAATGAGATGTCAACACCGAGTGGGCAGTGATAGATAATAAAACACCCACTTCAAGTTATATATCCATTCTGTGTGATGCTGACATTTCATATCTATGTCTCTCAACTTTCAGCAGGAAACATAACATACCTTAATCTCTTGCTCATAGTGCTTTGTATAACAATAATAAAAAAGAGCACATGGTATGATCTAAGGCATAGGTTCCCAACCTTATTAGGCTTACCATCACCTTTACAAAAAAAAAACATTACTCAGCACTCCCCTGAGGCTTGAGTGTTTCTATGATGCTGAATAGGTTTCAGTAGAGTTTCTACACTAAGATAGTCTCAGCCAGTGAAAACCTTAAGAATCACAGTGGCCCAGTCTTCGACTGGTCTTGGGGATGGTTCCTTCTGTTATGAAAGGATTCACTATGAGTTTGGAGCAGACTCGATGGCAGGTAACCGTGATAATGAGGTAGCGAGAATAAGAACCATAGGAAAGAGATACAGTAGAGGTCAAGAACTTGACAGAGACAAGTATCCAGGGCTTGCGAGTTCCACTAAGGATCTTCAGAGAGGTTGGGAAGATAACAAACATTTCACAGTATCAGGAACTGGGATTTAAATCCATCTGTTTAAAATTGAAGAAAAACTTGACCGCATAGCCTAAAGAGTATGGGATTTTTCTGACCTATCAGATGAGTCAACTTAATATCCAGTTACCATTGCAAAACCCCCACTGTGTTAAGAGCATACTCGACAGGGGGAGTTCACAGGTGATCAGGTGTGGTTCCTGACCTCAGGATGTTCTAATATCCTAGTGTTCAAATTGTCCAGGAGTAATCTTAACTAAGCATTGCTGTAGAGGCAAGATAAAGATTCAATGAACTTGGACCAGTGAGATCACAAAGACCCACCAAAGAATTGGCATAAGAACAGATTCCAACTTAAATAATGGGGAAATATGAGGGTAAGTAAAACAATATTGTTCTTAAGGCTCCAATTTGTACATGAATAAATGTATTCCAAATAAAACATGTTTAAATATGTATCTGTGGTCAGTAGATGACTGCAGACAAGTCTTCATCTCTTTAGAGTACCTTCAAAAAGGGGCCCAGGGATTTCCAGAAAAATGGTGGACAAGGGAGACAGGCTACCCAGACCCTTTATAGCAGAGACAGGAGAGACCAGATGAGGCAGACACTGACGATAACCCTGGAATCCTGAGCTTCAGAAGAAAGGATAGAGAAGTGGATCGAATATTGACTAGAGAAGAAACTGAACCAAAAACATGAACTAGTACACAAACAGATGGTGAATTGTCAGCTGGCCTGACACAGATCAGCCATTTTGAATTTTTGCAAACAGTATTTCAATCAGGACAGTAAAGTGATAATTTGGTGCCACTCACCTGGGACTGTATAAATGTCCACAGAATGGCTGGAGTCCATAAACCTGTGACCCACCCCTTGTTCCCCACTCCTCTCAGTGGCCAGAACTGTAGCCAACCTTTCAACTACCCACTCAGAATCAGGTTACACACCTACCTGCTCATATCATCTCCTTCAAACAGCCCTTTACTCCACCTGAGCTTATAGATACAGCCTCATGGATATAATGTTGGGTGCACGCCACCTACAAGTTTGGAGGTATGGTATCTTCAGCTCTTCGGACTTGTAGAACTCAAAGTGCCATATAGGTAACGTATCCCAATCATCCTCTGGTCCAGCATGGACCCTTTCTGGACCAGACAAATGCCTGCAGCCGAAACTTGTGCCAGCCCTTACAGGGCGAGGTACTCATCCCAGCAGGAATGCTGACCAGGTCCAGGCATCATGCTCCCCTCCCCAGTTCCAGCCTTCTTTTTAAGCAGCTGCTGCCCTTTTCTCCTCCAGTTTTCTCCTTTCTTTTAAATTTCCTTTTCTCTTCTTTCTTTAGAATGTTGCTGTTTTTGTTGTTTATTTTTCTTGGCCTGGTTTCCCTTATCCCCCTTCTATTTTTCTTTTCTTTTTACCTTTAAGAGTTGTTGTTTTTGGAGGGCAGTTTTTCTCTCTTTCACTCACTTGCTTATGCTCAACTCTTTCTCACTTACTGTTTTCTCTCCTTTGATTTTTTTTCTTTCCTTTTTCTTTGTTAATTTTAATTTATTTTTTCTATGCTATTGTTTTATTTCCCCCTTTTCTCTTTTAACTAAAAATCGTTTCCCTTTGTTGCTGTTATTATCTCCTCTTATTTATTTTACTGTGATTTTCTTTGTCTCACCCAGTGGGTGACAGCAACCATTCCCACAATACTACTACAACTGTTGCAGTTCCACCCACTAGAAAAGAGCCCCTCCCCTTATTCCAAAACCACCTGATCAATGAGACATTTCAGTCAATGCCAGCCAACCAACTGTGCTATACAAGCTGCTAACAGATATATACGCTCCCAAATCCTATTATACCCACCAAGAAATAGGTAATGAAAATGTATGTCCTGCCAAATTAGCTGGCCTACTAGCACACCTGCTTCACTCACTCGGCTTTATCAAAACAAGAGAACAAAAGATGGGCAAAATGCACCAAGAAGCAATCACCATTAAATACAATTCCAGCAATACCACAAAGTCTCAGAGATAACAGACATCAGCTCGCATAGAGACACAAATTGGAGTGGCTCTAGAGTGATAAAATATGGAGTCAGAAAACATTTTTAAGGAATAAATAGCACTGAAACTACTGGATAAGTAATTCAAAAGAATTATATTTAGGTCCCTTAAACAACTTTAGAGAAAGGTTGAGAAAAACACAGACAAAATCAAAGAAAATAAAAGGGGATTATGATAAAGAAAAAAAAAATCAAAGATAATATTTAGCTTTTCAGGAAAATACTATAAGAAGAAACTGACAAATGAAAGTTTAGAACCATATAAAATCATCAAATAGAAATCCAAAACATTTACACTAAGATTTCAAATATAATGAAAGGGCAAAGGAATAGAATTAAATCCACGAAAGGCTGAATTAGCAGAATTGAAGACAAATCTCTCAATCTGAACCTGCTTGAGGAACAACCAAAAAGAAGATGAAAATCCAAGGGAACCCTCAGAATTATTTGTAAAATCATACAAATGAGAAACTTACATATGATTGGAATTCCAGAACGGGGGCATAAAATTACAAATGCACCGAGCAAATTGTTGAAGATTATTTTGGAGAAAACTTTCTTAATATGACAGACAAGAAGATATGCATTAAAGAGGCTCAATGGACACCAAACAAGACAGACATCAAAAGAAAAACATCAAAACATTTCATAAGAGAAAAACTTCCAAAACCAATGAAAAGGAAAGGATCCTGAAAGCAGCTTGGGAGAAGCAAAAATGTATCTTTCAAGGAGAACAAATAAGACTAAGCTCTGATTTCTCAACAGAAACAATACAGGTAAGCAAGCAACAGTATGGCATTTATACAACTCTGAAAGAAAAAAGATGTCAACCAAGAATTATATACTCGGAAAAATTGTCCCTCAAAAAGTACAGCAAAATTAGGACATTTCCAGATTATCAGAAATTAAGAAAAACAAGAGCAACATTTTAAGAATTTCTAAAGGGAATTCTTTGTACAGAAAACTCTCTCTGGCAGGCAGTAACTGGAAATGAATGCACACAAAATATATTGCTGAACGGAACCCAGATATGTTGTTGATAGGTGCCATCAGGTCTGTACCAGCCCATAGTGACCATATAGACAGCAGAGAAAAACAACGTACAGTCCGTGCCATCTGCACAATGGCTATATTTAACCCGCTGTTGCAGCCTCTGTGTCAATCCACCCCCTGACGGGTCTTCCTCTTTTTTTGCTGACTAACTCTAATTTATAAAGTATAGTATCATGAAGTTCTATATAATCCAGATATTAGTATCCAAAGTAAAATAAACCTACAAGAATAAAAATACAGAAACTGATATCAATTTTCAAATGAAGTAATTATGAAGTAAAAAGAGGGAATAAGTAATTACAGAACTCAAAATAAAGAGGAAGTCATGACAATTACAAGAGAGAAGAAACTTTAAAAAAAATCTTTTTATTAGGGGCTCATACAATTCTTATCACAATCCATACATACATCAATTGTGTCAAGCACATTTGTACATATGTTGCCATCATCATTCTCAAAACACCTGCTTTCTACTTGAGCCCTTGGTATCAGCTCCTCATTTTTCCCCCTCCCTCCCCGCTACCCCCTCCCCCCAAAACCCTTGATAATTTATAAATTGTTATTATTCTGTCATATTTTACACCATCCGACGTCTCCTCACCCACTTCTCCCCTGTCCATGGCCCAGGGAGGAGGTTATATGTAGACCTTGTAATCTCTTCCTCTTTTCTCCCTCACCTTCCCTCCACCCTCCCCGATATCGCCACTCTCACCACTGGTCCTAAGGGGCTCATCTGTCCTGGATTCCCTGTATTTCCAGTTCCTATCCTGTGCCAGTGTACATCCTCCAGTCCATCCAGATATGTAAGTTAGAATTGGGATCATGATAGTGGCGGGCGTGGGGAGGAGTGAAGCATTCAAGAACTAGAGGAAAATTGTATATTTCATCATTGCTACACTGTACCCTGACTGGCTCATCTCCTCCCCACAGCCCTTCTGCAAGGTGATGTCCAATTTTCCACAGATGGGCCCTGGGTCCCCACTCCACACTCCTCCTCATTCACAATGCTATGATTTTTTTGCTCTTTTGATGCCTGATACCCGATCCCTTCAATGCCTTGTGATCTCACAGGCTGATGTGCTTCTTCCATGTGGTCTTTGTTGTTTCTCAATTAGATAGCCCCTTATTTATCTTCCAGCCTATAGGACCCCAGATTATATATATTTTGACAGCCAGGCACCAGCCGCTTTCTTCACTGCATTTGCCTATGCACCCACTTTGTCTTCAGCGTTTGTGTTGGGGTAGGCTGGTGTACTTCTTCCACGTGGGTGTTGCTGTTTCTCAGTTATATGGCTGCCTGTTCATCTTCAAGCCTTTAAGACTCCAGATGCTATATCATTTGATAGCTGGGCATCATCAGCTTTCTTCACCAATTTTGCTTATGCACCCACTTTGTCCTCAGCAATTGAGTCGGGAGAGGTTAGTGTGCTTCTTCCATGTGGGTTTTGTTGTCTCTCAGCTAGATGGCTGCTTGTTTATCTTCAGGTCTTTAAGACTTCAGGTGCTATATCTTTTGGTAGCTGGGCACCATCAGCTTTCTTCACTACATTTGCTTGTGCACCCATTGTCTTTAGTGATCCTGCCAGGAAGGTGAGCATCTCAGACTGCCGAATTGTTAGAACAAAGTGTCCTTGTGTTGAGGGAGTATTTGTGCAGGGGCCCACCGTCCATCTGTTTTCTCAATACTAAACTTATAAATATAGGTATATAGATCTATTTCCCCATCATCATATATAAATATATTTGCTGCCTGTATTTATGCCTGTATTTAAATCTCTATGCCTACCCTTTGCCTCCTTGTTCTTTCCTCTATTTCTTTGTACTTTCCTTTTGTCCCATTATCATGTTCTGCCTTCATTTGGGTTTTAGGAATTCCTTTCAGTTACATTGCCCTGGATCCAGCCCTTCCAGACCTCCCACACCCTCCTTGCCACTGATTTTGGATCACTTGTTGTTCCCTTGTCCCTGGGCTTGTTAACACCCACTTCCTTTCCCCTGCCTTCCCTATTCCCATGTCCCCCTGGAACTGTTATCCTGTTGTTCTCTCTTCTGGCTTGTTTATTCCACCCATCCCTTCCAGGTAGACATGCTATGTACCATCACAAGACTGAGTACAAAGAAGCAACAACAGAAAATAAATCAATATCTACAACAACAGCAACAACAACACACACGTATAAATAGTTCAGAGTCTGTTTGTTGTCCTTTCCGGGTGCTTTCCAGTTGAGTCTGATGAGGTGCCATGCCCTGGCACTGCCTCTATCCCTGGGGACTTCATTACTCTGCTTCCCCCACTGCTCTGCTGCATGCCCCCAGAGGCTGGCTTCAGCATAGTGAGCTCATCGCAGGCACAATTCCCGCTGTGTGTCTCTAGTGTTGTCTCCAATGGTGCTATGGGTCAAGGAGGAACGCTGTGCCGTGGTGAGCCCAGCCCTATGGTCGTCTCTGTGCATTGCTGTTCTGAGCAGGAACATTGTCCTCAGGGCTTGATGAACCAGGATGTGCTTCGCTCTCCCCCCCTCCCCCCATCCCCCCTCGTGTCTCCTTTGTGCTCTGACCAGACCAGTCCCTCTTCTTGAGCTGTAGTTTCAGTGCTGTCCTCTGAAGTGAATTCTTCTTTGGGGGAGGGTGGGGCTGTCCACTTAGTTGGTAATGGGGCCAGCCCCTCAGCCTCTCTATCGGTTCCCTACTTCGTGTCAGTGTGTTGCATTCCTGTCTTGGAGCTCCAGGTTGAAGTCTGGTCCCTCTTTCCCTGTGGAGACACAATCAACACCCTCCCCCTGTATGGGTTAGTGCCTTGTTCCCCCGGCTACCCATACCTTCTCCCCTCCCTTTTTAATGGGCTACCATATGTATCCCTGAGTTTAGTCTAGCCCCTGCCATATTACCTGGACCTCACCCCAGGGACGTATGTATACAGTATCATCTTCCCTATGCCCCTTTTCAATGTTTTGAGCAGACTCATGTAGTACTTGTCCTTTTGTACTTGACTTACTTCATTTAGCATAATTTCATCCAGTTCTTCCCATGCGGCGATGTGCTTTATGCATTCATCACTGATTTTTAGGGATGTGTAATACTGCATAGTATGTATGTACCAGAGTGTTCTCATCCATTTGTCTGTTGATGGAAATTTGGGCTGTTTTCAACTCCTTGCAATTGTGAACTGTGCCGCGATGAACATTGGGGCACAGATGTCTGGCCATGGTTTGTTTTTTGTCTCTTCTGGGTATATGCCAGTAGGGGAATTGCTGGTTCATATGGTAGCTCAATTTCCAACTGTTTTAGATATCGCCAAATCAATTTCCATAATGGCTGTACATACCTACAGGTCCACCAGCAGTGGAAAAGAGTTCCTATCTCTCTGCATCCCCTCCAACACCTGTTACTTTCTGATTTCTTGAGTTGGGCTATCTTTGAGGGTGTTAGGTGGTATCTCATAGTTGTTTTAATTTGCATTTCTCTTATGGCTAGAGATCTGGAACATTATCTCATATATTTATTGACCATTTGGATTTCTGCCCTTGAGAAACTCCTACTCAGGTCCTTTGCCCACCTCCTGAGTGGACAATTGGTTTTTCTCTTGTTGTAGGTTAGCAGTGTATTGTAGATTTTAGTAATAAGGCCTTTGTCTGATGTGTCGTTGCTAAAGATGTTTTCCCATTCTGTGGTCTCTCTTATTACACTCTTGGCGAATTCTTTCGATGTACATGGGTGATTTATCTTTAGTTGTCCCACTTATCAATTTGTGCCTCCTCTGTGTTGGTGTCCTTCCCAATTTCCAATAGCCTATGTAATCCCTGTGCCAAAGTTCTCGGGTTTGTCCCAATTCCCCATTGATGGGCCTAATAGTTTGGGTTTTTACCTCAAGGTCTGTGATCCATCTTGAATTTATTCTTGTGTATGGAATGAGGTAAGGGTTTTGCTTCATTTTTATGCAGCTACGTATCCATTTTTTCCAGCACCACGTATTGAAGAGGGCATATACTTCCCATTTGATATTTTGGGGCCCCTTCTCAAAGATCAGTTGTCTGTATGCTGATGATTTTATTTCTGGGTTTTCAAGCCTTCTCCACTGGTCTGAATATCTATCATTATACCAGTGCCAAGCTGTTTTGACCACTGTGGCTGTATAGTAGGTGCTAAAGTTGGGTAAATCAAGCCCTCCGACTTTGTCCTTCTTCTTGAGACATTCTCTGCTAATTCTCGGTTTCTTCCCTCTCCATATGAAGCTGGCAATCTGTGTTTCCAACTCTTTGAGGAAAGATGCTGGAATTTGGATTGGGATAGCATTGAACTTATATAGTGCCTTGGGTAGAATTGACATCTTTACGATATTGAGTCTGCCAATCCACGATCATGGGATCTCCTTCCATTTGTTGAGGTCACCCTTAGTTTCTTTTAATAGTGTTTTGTAGTTTTCCTCATACAGCTCTTTTGTATTTTCTGAACCAGGTATATCCCTAGATATTTCAATTTGTGTTTGGCTATTGTGAAGGGTACCTCCTTTTTGATCCCCTCATCTGTGTCCTTGTCCGATGTATACAGTAGTGTGATAGACATCTGTTTGTTGATCTTGCAACCTGCTACTCTGTCATCTTCCTCTACTGCTACCAGTACTCCTCTCATGGAACTTTTAGGATTTTCCATATATAAAATCATATCATCTGCGAATAATGATAGTTTCACTTCTTCCTTCCCCAGACAAATACCTTTGATGTCCTTTCTTTGCCTTATATTGTTATCTAGGACCTCTAGCACGATGTTAAATAGGAGTAGAGACAAGGGACATCCTTGTCTAGTCCGCTTTTTCAGAAGAATTGATCTTGTCTTTTCTCCATTGACAACCACATTGGCTGTTGGTTTTTCATATATAGCTTGTATTATATTGAGGAATTTGCCTTCCATTCCTATCTCCTTGAGTGTCTTAAACATGAATTGGTGTTGGATGTTGTCTAATGCTTTTTCTGCATCTATCGATATTATCATGTGGGTCTTATGTTTTTCATTTTAATATGACAAATAATACGAATGGTCTTTCGTATGTTGAACCGTCCCTGCATCCCTGGTATGAATCCCACTTGGTCATGGTGAATTATTTGTTTTATATATTTTTGTATTCTGTTGGCTAGTATTTTGTTAAGGAGTTTTTGCATTGATATTCATTAGGGAAATTGGTCTGTAGTTCTCAATTCTTGTGAAATCCTTGCCCAGTTTAGGTATCAGTTATACTAGCTTCATAGAAGGAATTTGGGAGTTTGTCATCTTTTTTTGTGTTCTGGAAAGCTTGTGTAAAATTGGTGTCAGTTCTTCCCTGAAAGCTTGATAGAATTCACCTGCATATCCATCTGGTCCCAGTGACTTTTTGGTTGGTAATTCTTTGATAGCCTTATCTATTTCTTCTATTGATATGAGTCTGTGGAGGTTCTTGATGGAAATTGGGGATAATCTAGGGAAGGATTGTTTTTCCAAGAATTCATCCATGTCTTCCAAGTTTTTTAATTCATTGGAGTACGATCCTTCATAGTACTCTGTAATTATCCTTTTGATTTACTGTGGTCAGTTGTAATGTTCCCTCTTTGATCCCTCATCCTTGCTATTGAAATGTGTTCCTTCCTTTCTTTGGTCAAATTCGCGAGAGGTTTGTCGAATCAATTTATCTGTTCGAAGAAGCAACTTTTAGCAGCATTGATTTTTTTCCCCATAGTTTTCTTATTTTCTCTCACCTGAATCTCAGATCTAATTCTTATTATTTCTTTTCTTTTTCTATTAGTTGGATTTTCTTGCTGACTCTGCTCTAGTTGCTGTAAATTTTGTGCCAGTGTGTCAACCATAAGCCTGTCCTCCTTCTTTATGTGTGCATGTAATGCTGTGAGACTTCCTCTGATGACTGCCTTTGCTATGTCCCATAAGTTTTGGTATGTCGTGTTCTCATTCTCATTGGTTTTTAGAAATTTCCTCATTTCATCTCTGATCTGAGCCAGTATGCTCTCCTTTTGCAATAGAGAGTTATTCATTCTCCAATGGTTTGCCCTTGATTTCATTATCTTCCTTTTGTTTATTCCCAATCTTATGGCACAGTGGTCAGAGAGAGAGGTCTGTGTGATATCAATGTGCTTGAATTTATGTAGGCTCGACTTATGCCTTAGCATGTGGTCTATTTTTGTAAATGTAACATGTGGGCTTGAATAAAATGTGAATTTTTTTTTTGTTTGGGTAGAGAGCTCTGTAGATGTGTATCAGGTCAAATTGTCTAATTGTAGTGTTTAGATCTTTAGCCTCCTTGTTGAGTTTCTTTCTGAGTGATCTATCTTTCTCAGAGAGCAGTGTATTGAAGTCACCTACTATAATTGTTGAGGCGATGATGTCTGTTTTAGCCTTTGGAGTGTTTGCTTGACATATTCTGCTGGATCCTTGTTTGGCGAGTAAATGTTTAGAATGCTTAGTGGTTCTTTATGTAATGTACCCTTGAGCATCACATAGTGCCCATCCTTATCTCTTTTTATGGTTTGCACTTTGAGGTCAATTTTATCCAAGATTAGGATTGCAACCCCTGCTTACTTTGAATTGCTGCTTGCCTGGTATGTTTTTCTCCAGCCTTTAATTCTCAACCTGTTTTTGTCCGTAATGTTGGGATGTGTCTCCTGTAGGAAGCTGATCTAGGGGTTGTGTTTTCCAAGCCAGTCTATTAGTCTCTGTCTCTTCAGGCCTGAGTTCAAACAATTAATATTCAGGGTTAGTACAACTATCTGTGGACCCTGCAATGTCATTTTATCCCTCTTGTGTTGGTTGTTTTCCTACCTCCATTCCTTTTCTGTGGGTGGTGCATATGTCTGTTTGTGGTTCATTCTTGCCTTCTTTCCATCGTTGAGCCAGTTTTATCTTGGGGGATATTTTCCCTTTGATGGTCTCTGGGTGGAGTTGTTCTGTGTGGTGGTCTCTTGTATGTGCTTGGTGAGTGTTGTTCTTCTGACCATACTGGGTCAGCGAGGATCTGTTGTAGTGCTGGGTTCCTTTTAGCATATTCTTTTATGGTTTCCTTGTTCGGAAAGACTCTCACTTCTCCATCAATTTTGATAGATAATTTGGCTGGATATAGTACTCTTGGGTTTGTGTTATTTTCCTGAAATTTTTGGAATATGCTGCCCTACTGTCTCCTCTTCTTCATAGTGTCTGCCTCCAGGTATGAGCATATTCTCATCTGCTTGCCTTTATATGTGGTTGCCAGTGTTTCCCTAGCTGCTCTCATAATTTTCTCCTTTTCCTCATAGTTGGATAGTTTAACAACTATATGTCTTGGTGACTTCTTCTTTGGATTCAATCTAGCTGGCATTCTTTCGGCCTCCTGGATAGTTGCCTGGTTTACATTCATTAAGTTGGGGACCTTTTCCTCCAAGCATTCCATCACTATTTTGGATGTTGGTTTCCTTGATGTGGATTCTTCCTCCATGCTGATACTTCTGATATTTTTCCTTCTCATAGGGTCAGACATAGCTCTGAGGTTTTCTTCAGCTTCTCCAATGGACTTGTTAGACTTTTTCTCATGTTTATCAATTTCTGCTTGCGAATCCTCTAGGTCACTGGAGCGGTTCTCTGCCTCCTCCATTTTCTGGATGAAGTCTGTGAGTTTACTATTAGTTTTTGTTGTCTTGCCCCTTAACTCCTGTATTTCCCTTTGGTGCATGGCCTTTATTTCCTCTACCATTTCATCCTTTTTCTGTAATGCTTCCCTCATGTCCTATATGGCTCCAGCAGCATTCTGAAGATTTCTTTTTGTGGGAGGTCAACCTCTGCTTTTTCTATGACTGCTGTTAGGTCCAGGTGGTCCTCTGGCATTGGATTTTGTTTCTCTTTTCTTGTTGAAACTGTGTAATCAGCTTGCTGTTTTTTGGTCGATTTATTGGAACTTAGTGCCATTTCCCCAGGTGTCTCAGAGCCCTGGGCTCTCTCTTTGGGAGGTTGGTGTTGGTGTTTCAGCTGACTGCCTTTAGCAAACTGCCTCGCGGGGTTGTATTTCACCTTTGTTCTGCTGGAGATTCCCTCTCGCCTTGGTGTATGCTTTGTGCTCCTTTAGGTCTCTTTAGGGGCTGTTTGCAGCTGTGCACTCTGCAGTCTGATAGAAAGTGCTGGCCCCTATGCAGGGGAGCGTATTTAGGGAATGGGTTGGGGATTGAGTGATCTGTTTATGTGTAGGGGCACTTCCCTCAGGTAGGCAAGTGGGAATGGGGCCGTGACTGGTGTGCAGATCCACTGCTTGGAGCACAAAGGGTGAGACAGAGTGAGCAGGGAGAAGGGAGAATGCAGTGAGAAAGCACCAAAGGCTTGGGTACCTATGCCGCAGCTGCAGAAACTTTTGCCAGACTTGTGTGTGCTGCCTGGCAGGCCTGAAATGGTGTGGCAGGAAGGGAACCTCTGCTTGTCTGTGTGTGTGCATTTATGGGGTGGGGGAGGCCCAGAGAGGGGGATGGCTGGCGGATCTGCAAGGAGCACTGAGAAGTGGCGGGCACCTCTGGGCTGAGACCTCTGGGTGTGCGGGCAGGTCTGATTGGCCGTTTGCGCAGAGCACAATGGCAGGGCCTCTGCCTTCTGCCTGGTTGGTGGTACTGTGGCACAGGTGTGCCTCCCGGGAGAAGGGGGGAGGGTCTGGCCTGCTGGACTGCAAGGGGTGCCCGGGTGGGGTCACAACTGTGGGGAGTTGGGGGTATGCCAGCTGGAGCACCCACACGGACCCCAGGCACCCTGAGGCAGGGTGGGGGTTACTGAATGCCAATTCTGCATGGATTGCCGAGCTGTGTGCAGCTTCTGCCATGCACCTGGCTGCCCTGTGGCGCCAGTCCCGGCAAAGTGGGCACCCAGGGCGCCGCACAAGAGACCATGGGCGTCCGCACAGAACGCTGACGATTGGGTGCGAGTCCACCTCTGGGTCCAAGAGATGCTCTGAGTGGTTTTGGAAATCGACAGACAGACTTGATACCCCTACTCCACTCAAACTCTCCCACTCACTGATCTCCTCGGAGCTCCAGGCATGAGCTACCTATCTGGCAGCCATCTTCCCCCAAGCTTCCCAGGAAACTTTTTAAATAATGGAAAAAAATTTTAAATTGCATGGGAGCATCAAAGATAACATTAAAAATTAGAAAAATCATAAAGATTTACTAAACACTAGAACAACAGCAATGAAAAACATAGCAAGAAACCCACAGCAACACTACACACAACACATACACAAACAACACAGAAAAATGACATTAATAAATTCACACAAACTAATAATTACACTGAGTATAAATGGAACAAATGCACCAGTCAAGGGACAGAAGGTATCCCATCAATATGCTGTCCACAAGAGACACACCTTAGAAACAAAGACAGAATCAGACAAAAAAATCAAAGGATATAAAAATATATCAAGCAAATGTCAATCTAAAAGCAGAAGTAACAATATTAATTTCTGATGAAATAGACTTTAAGACAAAAACCAGAATAAGAGACAAGAAAGATATAATAAAGTGTCAATTGAACAAAAGGAGAGACATAGCAAATATCTACGCACCCAAATGAAAGAGCACCAAAATGAATGAGACTAATGAGAGAAATAAGCAACTCATTCATAATAGTAAGAAACTTTAATTACTGTATTCAATGAAGGAAAGAAAACTAGAAAGAAACTCGACAAAGACATAGAACTATGCAATACAAGCAGCAAACTTTACCTCATAGATATATGTAGACATACAGAACACTCAATAACAGCACAAGGTACATTCTTTTTCAGGGCACATAAACAAGTCTTGGTAAATTTTTAAATGTGGAAATATTACAAAGCGTCTCCTCAGATCACATTATAAGATTAGAAGTCAACAAAAGAAGATCAAGGAGAAAAAAACCAAATGCATGAAAACTGAATAAATCTCTTCTTAAAAACTACTAAACTCAAATGAGAATGAAACACAGTATAACAAAATCTTTGAGACACAGTAAAAGTTGTGCCCAGAAAGCAATATGTAGCAATAAAAACAAACATCATAAAGGAAGAAATAAAATCCACACCTCAATCCAAATTCCCCAACAATTAGGAAAAATGCAGCAAAATAAATGTACAGTCACAAGAAGATAAATAGTAAAGAGTAGAGTAGAAATAAATGAAACGGAAAAAGAGTAGAAAGAAATCAACAAGAATATAAGTTGATTTTTTTTGGAAAGGACTAATAAAATACACAAATCACTGACACATTTACAAAGGAAAAGATGCAAATAACATGAATAAGAAATGAAATGGGTCATGTTTCAATAAAATCAACTGAAATAAACAGATTAATAGCAGAATACTATGAAGAACTGTAGTTTCCAAATTTGAAAGCCTCAAAGAAATGAATACATTTCTAGAGCACACTACCTACCTAAACTAACAGAGACTTAGATTGAAATTTTGAACAGGCCCAGAACAAAAGAAGTTGAAAAGGACATAGAAAATAAAAAAACTAAACTTCCAACAAAGAAAAGTCCTAATGTAGATGGCTTCACTGGTTAATACTAGCAAACATTCAGAGAAGAGCTGAAACAGATTTTACTATTCAAACTATTTTAGAACATAGACAGGAACTGAATACTCCCAAATGCATTGTGTGAATCATGCACAACCCCAATACTACAACCAGGGAAAGACATCAAAATAAAAATAAATAAAATTATAGATAAATAGTCCTCATAAAAATAGATACAAAAATTCACAACAGAGTATTAGCCAATAGACTCCAACAACGTGTAAAAGTAATAATAATGATACATCATGAACCAGTGGAAATCATGCCAGGTATTCAAGGAGGATTCGGCGTTACTAAACAACAAGAATGTAATCCACAAAAGGCAAAGGACCACATGATCATGTTAATGGATACATTTGACAAAATCCAATATCCATTACTGAAAAAAATGCTCGGTGAATAGGAATAGAAAAGAAATTCCGCATTAAAATTAGGGTAAATATACTAAAACAATGACTAACATTAATTTCAATGAAGAACGATTGAAAGTGTTCCCCTTGTAATAAATAGTAGCCATATTGCTTTCTGTCATCACTCCTATTCAATATTGTACTAGAAGCCTTAGCCAGAGTAACTGGACAAGAAAGTGTAATAAGAGACAACTGAATTGATAAAGAAATAAAACCATTTTTATTTGCAGATGATATGATTTTATACAAGGAAAATGCCATGGGTTTGATGCTAGCCTGAGCTCCCTTCAGACACATGTGGCTACAGGCTGATGACAGAGAAAGGTGAAACAGGATGCAGGAAGATGATTCGCTTGTGGATTCAGACTCTCATGGGTACAAGATCAGAGGAAACATGGCAGAACACCGGCAGCTCTTAGGGTTAAGGTCCACAAGGGGCTGCCCCTGAAGGCCACAAAGAGTCCCAGCAAGTAATACTGTGAATGGAGCAGAGAGAGGGGGAGAAGTTCTCAGTTTCTCTATTATAAAAAGGTCACACACACAAGGAGGCGTCACCAGGTTACCCCCTGATTAACAGGTGGGACTCCTCCTGTCAGGGACTACCTCCACACAGGTATCATCAACTTGACATAAAATCTAACTGCCATAGGCCACCCCTTGTCAAGTTGACATCTGTACACAACTCTTTATAAACATACATAGTTTTAAAATAAAGACAATAATAAAATCATATTTCACCTAACAGGATATAACTAAAATGTGTATAACTGAAAATGTACCAGTTCCACTTGTATATTATACTCTATAAGTGAGCAAAAAAATATATTCAATACTTAACAATTGCAGTTTTGTGAACATCTTTACTTTAACCCAATACACCTGTCAGCATTTTCCCCAACCCATGAAAGATTGTAAACCAGCCACTTCATACCTTTATTTTTTCCCTTGGGATATCCAATTTCTAAACGGTCTATTTCCATCAACCCATTCTTCTAAGGAGGCAAGCATGTTCTTTGATGTGAAGAATCTTCATTCCAGTTGGAACCTCATATGTCTGCATCCATAAGCAGAGTCCAATGTAAGGCAAGTCATCCATCAAGTCAGCAAACAAAGCACCAACTCACAGGGTCAAACATCTTCCTCCTTATCTAGTCAGTTTCTAGTCATCTTAATCCTAACAATTCCAAGCTAGATCTGTCGATGAGTACCATAGCAAGCTAGGGAGTTCCTCACACAACTTCGTCCACTTTTGACAATTATCCCCTTCACAAAATCTCAGCAACCCTAGTTCCCTCAGGTTGCTGTCATTGTTGTTGCTAGAGGCCATTGAATTGGTTGCACCCCATAGTGACCCTATGCACAACCAAACCAAACATTACCTTGTCCTGTGCCATCTTTTTATTTCCACACTTAAGCCCATGGTTGTAGACAGTGTCCATCCATCTCATTGAGGGCCTTCCTCTTTTTCACTATCCCTCTACTTTACCAAGCATGATGCCCTTTTTTGGTCTTCCTTATTCAACATCCAACTTTCATATGCATATGAGACAATAGGAAATACCATTGTGTGGACAGGCACACTTTAGTTCCCAAAGGAACATCTTTGCTTTTCAACACTCTAAAAAGGCCTTGTGCGGTAGATTTACCCCATACAATGCATCATTTGATCTGTTGAGTGCTGCTTCCATAAGCATTGACTGTGGATCTAAGCAAGACAAAAATCACTGACAAATTCAATCTTTTCTCCATTTATCATGACGTTACCCATTGTTCCAGTTGTGAGAGTTTTCATCTTCTTACACTGAATTATTATTAATTTTGAAAGCTGCAAGCCTTACGTGCTCCTCACTTTCAGCAAAGGTTGTGTCATCTGCATATTGCAGGTGGTTAATAAGACTTCCTCCAATCCTAATACATTCTTTTTCATATAGTCCAGTTTCTCTAATTTCTCAGCAATAATGCCATTTATCTCTCTGCCTTTCAATTAATCCCACATGTGTTTATCGGCCAGGTTGGCACAATAAACTAACTACCTCAATCCACCCCTTGCCAACTTGGCACCTATACACAATTCTTTAGCCATATATAATTTCTGGACATTAATGAAATCACACTTATACTTAACATCAAACATCTATCATACATATAAATGAAAACACACTGAGTTCAATTGTATCTGATATATCATACATTAACAAAGATACTCAATAAGCACATATAAAGAAAACACACTGACAATTACAAACCTCGCTTTTGCAATTGATCATGTGGTGGTAACTGATAGAACTACCTTCTTCTACTACCAATCCTGTATTACCCTTGCCCTCAGCAAGAACCTCAGCTGGCTGTGGTTTTTTGCTTGGTGGGGTGACCTAGACTTCATTCCTGAGGGGTCTGGGTCATTCATTATAAGTCCTGTCAGGATTGGGTTGCTGTAACTTACCATTTACTTTAATCACAAGGCATGGTAGCACTAAGAGTTGGCCTATGGGATCTCCTGGATTACAGACATATTCTTCTTTACCTCCATTATGTAACACAAGCCCAATTTCTCCTTGGTAATCAGCATCAATCACACCACTCAGTACAGTGACACCCTTACTGACCTGATGATCCAAAGGCATGAGAAGCCCAAAGTGGGCAGGGGACATTCTCAGCTGCCAGTTCAATGGAATGAATCTCTGTTGTGTTTCCAGGTGGGAGAGTTCCTTCCTTCCGGATCAGGACCTCCAGGCCTGAAGTTGGGACAGGAAGCAAAAATGCTGCAAGCGGATCACTAGGAGTAATAGTGAGTGGTGCAACTCCAACTTCCACCACTTGGACCCTGGAACCATTAATTCTGGCTGTTGGAGACACAGTACCATATATTGGTCACTGGTTTAGAGCATATACAGCTTCCTGGAGAACATTGCCCCAGCCCTGCAAGTTGTTTCCATGTAGGTGGCACTGTAATTGTGTCTTTAGGAGCCCATTTCATCATTTTATCAAGCCAGCAGCTTCAAGATGATGAGGAACATGATACGACCAGTGGATTCCATGGGCATGGACCCATAACAACACTGCATTTGCTGTGAAGTGAGTCCCTTGATCTGAAGCAATGCTATGTGGGATGCCATGCTGTTGGATGAGGCATTCTGTAAGTCCATGAATGGTAGTTTTGGCAGAAGCATTGCATGCAGGGAAGGCAAATCCATATCCAGAGTAGGTGTCTATTCCAGGAAGAACAAAACGCTGTCCTCTCCATGATGGAAATGGTCCTATGTAATCAACCTGCCACCAAGTTGCTGGTTGATCTCCCCAAGGAATGGTCCCATATGTTGGAATTAATGTTGGTTTCTGCTATGGCAAATGGCGCACTCAACAGTGGCAGTGGCCAAGTCAGCCTTGGTGAGTGGAAGTCGATGTTGCTGCGCCCATGCACAACCTCCATCCCTGTCACCATGTTCACTTTGTTCATGTGCCCATTGGGCGATGACAGGACTGGCAGAGGAAAGAGGAGGACCAGTCTCCACAGTGCATGTCATCTTTTTTTAAATAATTTTATTAGGAGCTCATACAACTCTTATCACAATCCATAATACATCAATTGTGTAAAGCACATTTGTACATTCATTGCCCTCATCATACTCAAAACATTTCCTCTC
>NW_022106189.1:5799159-5834682 GCF_000313985.2 Echinops telfairi | reverse complement strand
GGGTTTCAGCAATTCCTCTTGGTTACATTACCCTTGATCATGCCCTCCCAGGCCTCCCACACCCACCTCACCACCAATTTGGATCACTTGTTGTTCCCTTGTCCCTGGGTTTATTAACACCACTTCCTTTCCCCCCACCTCTCCCTCTCACATGTCCTCACCAGAACTGTCAGTCCCATTGTTTTCTCCTCTAGATTGTTCATCCAGCCTATCTTATTTAGACAGACCTGCGGATATACTAACATGCACAAAAACAAGACAGAGAAAAACCAAGCAACAATATACAACAACAACAACGAACTACTGACAAAGAACAAATTAAAACAGAGCAAGAAAGAAAAGCTTGTATTTAGTTCAAGGATCATTGGCCTTTAGGAGTGTTTTCCAGTCCAGTTTGTTGGGGCACAATGCCCTGGCCCCAAAGTCTGCCTTCAGCATTCCCTGGGGACCTTGCTGCTCCATTCCCTTGCTGTTTCAGTGCACTCCCCCAGTGCATTGCCTTGGTGTGGCGGGATCAGATCGGGTGCAATTCCCACACTGTGTCTCAGGTGCTGTGGTGTCATCTTATCCACTTGATTCTTAAAGTCCTCCTCTTCATGGGTAACCCTTTGGTGAGTGTTCACGTGAGATACAATTACCTTTACTTTCTTGGCCCATTCAGAGAGGTCTATCCACATACCTCTTCCCCACACCTCCTTGTCACCAATTTTCCAATCATGTTCCTTCCAATTCCCTAACCATCCAGCCAAGCCATTAGCTGCAGCCCATGAATAAGTATACAGTCACACATCTGGCCAGTTTTCCTTGCAGGCAAACGGAACGGCCAGGTGCACTGCCCAAAGTTCTGCCCATTGGGAAGATTTCCCTTCACCACTGTCCTTTAGGGAGATCCCAGAAAGGGAATGTAGTGCTGCTGTTGTCCACTTACTAGTGGCACCTGCATATCGTGCAGAGCTATCCATAAACCAAACATGACTTTTTTGGTCTTCAGTTAAAGTATGGTAAGGAACTCCCCAGGAGGCCATAGGTGCATCTTGGGAGAAAGAAGGTAATGTGACAGGGGTGAAGATTGTGGGCATTTGGGCCACTTCTTCATGCAGCTTACTTGTCCCTTCAAGACCTGCTTTGGCCCGATCTCATATACACCACTTCCATTTAACAATGGAATGTTACTGCGCACGCCCAACTTTATGATTCTGTGGGTCAGACAATACCCAGTTCACGATGGGTAGTTCAGGCTTCTTGGTGACTTGGTGGCCCATGGTGAGGCGTTCACATGGTGAGGCATCCACAGAGGCCCAGTAATAGGCCAACAGCTGTTTTTCAAAGGGGGAATAATTGTCTGCAGAGGATGGCAAGACTTTACTCCCAAACCCCAAAGGTCTACGCTGTGATTCACCAATAGGGGTCTGCCAAAGACTCCACACTGCACCTTTATCTACATCTGACACATGTAGCACCATCAGGTCAGCTGGATCATATGGTCCCAGTGGCAAAGCAGCTTGCACAGCAGCCTGAACATGTTGAAGAACCTTTTCTTGTGCTGAGCCCCACTTGAAATTGGAGGCTTTTCATGTCACTCAATAAATAGGTCAAAATAGAAAAATCCGAAGAGGCCCACTAGGCATTGTGCCTCCTTTTTTAGTCATTAGTGGGGCCAAATGCAATATCTTATGCTTCCCTTTAGTATAAATATCTCCACATGCCCCACACCACTGGACCCCTAGAAATTTTACTGAGGTGGAGGGTGCCTGAATCTTCATTGGGTTAATTCCCCAACCTCTTGTATGTAGATGTTGTACCAATGAATCTATACTCTTTGATACATCCTCCTTAATGGGTCCAATCAGCATAATGTCATCAATATAATGGACCAATGTGACATTTTGTAGAACAGACATATGACCAAGGTCCCTTTGGACTAAATTATGGCACAGGGCAGAAGACTTGATGTACCCCTGGGGGAGAGTTGTGTAAGTGTATTATTGCCACTGCTAGCTGAAAGCAAACTGCTTCTGGTGGTCCTTCGACACTGGTATTGAGAAGGCAGCATTAGCCAGATCAATAGCTGCATACCAAGTATCAGGAGAAGTATTAATTTGCTCAAGCAATGAAATCACATCTGGAAAGGCAGCTGCAGTTGGAGTCACCACATGGTTAAGTTTATGATAATCCACTGTCATCCCCCAGGATCCATCTGTCTTCTTTATAGGCCAAATAGGTGCGTTGAAAGGGGATGTGGTAGGAATCACCACTCCTGCATCTTTCAAGTCTTTGATGGTGGCACTGATCTCTTCAATCCCTCCAGGAATGCGGTATTGCTTTTGGTTTACTATTTTCCTAGGCAATGGCAGTTCTAATGGTGTCCACTTGGCCTTTCCTACCATGATAGGCCTTATTCCACATTTCAGGCATCCAATATGGGGGTTCTGCCAGTTATTAAGTATGTTTATTCCAATGATGCATTCTGGAACTGGGGAAATAACCACAAGATGGGTCCGGGGGCCCACTGGACCCATCGTGAGGTGTACCTGATCTAAAACTCCATTGATAACTTGACCTCCATAAGTCCCCATTCTGACCGGTGGGCCTTCGAAACATTTTGGGTCTTCTGGAATTAGTGTCAGTTCTGAGCCAGTGTCCAGTAATCCCCCAAAAGTTTTATTATTTCCTTTTCCCCAATGAACAGCCACTCTTGTGAAAGGCCGCAGGTCCCTTTGAGAAAGGCTAGAGGAAAGACTAACAGTATAAACCTTCAGTGATGTAGCAGGGTCTTCCTTCAAAGAGACCCGGCATTCAAGGGTATGTGGGTCTGTAAACTGGCTAAAGTCTGGGAACTGATTGAGTGATCATGACTGTCTACTCTGCTGTTCACCTGATCTACCATTCTTCCACCTGTATAGATCACATAAATATTTAGTAGGTTTCCCATCTATTTCATTCCTAGGGACATAGTGGCTAAGTAGCCAATAATTCCAAACAAAACAGGTTGTTTTGATTACTATAGAAACCTTGTTGTCTATTATAACCATGCCCACCCTGTCTCTGTTGACTCAGTGCTGACACCTGCCTTCTACCAATGTGGGCAAATGTCAGAGTTCGCTTAGGGCAGTGCCCACTGTTAATCCTGGTGCACATAAAATAGCAATTACAGGAGTCTTAAGAGATGCTGGGGCCCACTTCACAAACTTGTTCCTTATGGTTGTGGTAAAGGGTATGTCCTCAGGACACCCTCTTTTTGGGTCTATGGGAATATCCTGATAGATCCCTTCCAATACACCAATTTCCCTAAGCTTTTGAATGCCTTTTTCTACAGTGTACCAAGGTAGGTCAGGTACTTCAAGTTGGTCTAATCTAGACCATCTGGCAGCCCATGCTTCAGCAAACCAACCAAATAAAGAATTAGATCCTCTCTTAGCCTCTCTCACAGAGACATTGAAAGAATAATCTGTGTTTAGGGGTCCCATATCCAGAAACTCAGACCCGTCTAATGCTACATTTCGTGTACCAGTTCCCCACACCCTTAGTAACCATTCCCAGGGATATTCCCCAGGCTTCTGCTTGTGCGTAATTGAAAACTTGAGATCTTTGTGAGTGTAGTGAACTTCTTTTCGTGTAATCATCTCAACCTCACCTTTAGGAGCTTTCTGAGACTTAATTTTAGTTACAGGTCTAGAGGAAATAATGGGTGGTGAGGGTGTTTTCTTGGTGCTGTCAGCAGTATCTTGTAAGGCATCTCCCTCAGGCAATGCTACTGATGCAGCCCCACCTGGCATATCGACTTGAACAGTTTGGCTACTCTGTTCAGGTGTGGATTGTTTTATTGATAGTAAATTAATACCTTCAGCTGGGAGGGATGGATCAATTGTTTCTAGGGGCTCAATCTCCTCCTCTTCTGGATCATCAGCCCATATGTTCCCATCGCATGTTTCAGGGTCCCAACTCTTTCCTATCAATGCCCTCACTTTGGTGTCAATCACTGCTCTAGATCTGCAATTTCAGCCGACATTATAATTCAGCCACTCACACAATGAGACTCTGGACCTGGTTCTTAGCAATGTCAGCTCTATTACTAGAGGAGAGAAGGCTCTCCTTTGTAGCACAAAATATTTCATATCTGTTAGTCTGCACCTGAGGCATGCTTCTGAGGCTCTGAGACCATTCCTCTCCTTAATCACACTTTCTATTGTAAGAAGGACCAGTCAACCAGCTTCCATATACTTGTCATCCCAGCAAAAGTCCTGGGAAATATCAAAGATATGCTAACTCAGAGCCTCTCCTTTAAGCTGAACCTCATCTATTGGTGGTGATACTGTAGATATTAGCTTTGCTATTTCACTCCATGGATTAATAAGAGTAGCAGACTTGTTCATGCTTTTGGGCATAGAAATGGCATTATTAGTGCTGTTAAGACTAATCAGGCTGGAGAGCCAATTTAAGAAGCCTATATTTATGATTTTATTTCTCTAGAAGCACTCCTGGTAACAAATGTGTTAGACAGGGTTCTCTAGAGAAACAAAACCAGAATGCTAATAATTATATATATATATTTATACAGATAGATAGATGTATAACATAAGAAATAAGCAGTTAATTAATCTATAAAGCAGTACAAATGGCTCGGTGCAACTCACTCCCGTGAGTCGGTTGTGAGACACTGGCAGTCTTTCAAGTCTTGAGGGCCACCAGGGAGTCCTCTGTACAGCAATTAAGGTTATCCAGCCACAGGCAGCAAACAGCAAGGCAGGTCACCAACAGTCAGCCAGATGACAGGGCCCGACAGTCCCCAGCTCAAGAAATGTAAATTCCAATAGTGTGTCAATTTGAAGGAACCTCAAGTTACAGTGACACAGTCCATGGGTTAGGTGTCCCACAGGTAGTGTAGCTTGCAAATTGAGTCACAGAACAAGCAAGGCAGCCACACACTGGTCCAATGATCAAAGAGCAAGATACAAGAGAGGCGAGGCTCGCTGAGCCACTTATCTCTCTGCCCTTCAATTAATCCCACATGTGTTCATTGGCCAGGTTGGCACAATAACCATTAACTATCTCATCTCCTAACAGTTCTCATTGCACTCAAGGCACTGGGGAAGCTTAGCTTTTCTAAGCCTTCTACCTTGGCTTCAAACAAGAGTTCATTTTAGCCAGGTAATTCCTAATGTCTCTTTCAACAGATCAAATTGTAAAAGCTGAAAGCAGCAAGCTTATAAGCTAATAGTTTCCAATATTCATTTCTATTATAGTATGTCAATAACAGTAGGTTGGAGAAATCAATATAATCCTAGTACAGCCAGATCCTAAACGCAATTCTTTAAAAAGCACTCAAATCAAATCCTTTCTTAGCTAGGCTCTCCAAGTCACATGCAAAATGGCCTAAGGCCCCTAGCAGGATCAAACAGGGCCTGGTCTTCTATTAGCCATTTTGACTATGCAGCATAATTTTTGCCTTAATAAAGTTCAAAAGGCACTTCACTTTTCTGAGCATCAACCCAACATCCATTACATTCCTTTGCTCTATTACAGGTAGGAAGAACCAAAATCAGTTTCTAAGAATCAAAAGCTTCTTCCCATGCCCTATCCAGATAACAACATTGTAAATTGCAAGGCTATATTTGACCTCTGGTCATCCAAGAGAGAAGGAAAATCCAACACCCCTCCACCCGCATTGCTATGAGGCAGAGGTCGTACAAGCCTCTACTGTCCATCTTCATGATTCATTTCTCTAGAGCCTTACTCCCACAGTACCATACCTGTTCGGCTGATTTTTCTAGAGAAGCAAAAGCCAGTAATGCTTGTATGTGTTATATAAAGAGATTCATATAAAGAAATGGCTTACA
This sequence comes from Echinops telfairi, assembly GCF_000313985.2. Taxonomy (NCBI): domain Eukaryota; kingdom Metazoa; phylum Chordata; class Mammalia; order Afrosoricida; family Tenrecidae; genus Echinops; species Echinops telfairi. The sequence goes on along the minus strand of NW_022106189.1, from coordinate 5,828,845 downwards.
CCATTGTTGGAATTGGTAAATTCAGTCCTGTACAAGTTAGGCTTCTCCTGCCTCATAAAGCTGAAAAATAGGAAGTAGGATGATGAAACAGAGACAGCAGGGGGCACAGGCTAGTGGATGCACAGGTAATATAAATCCTATGTTGTGCAATGGAGTACTACGCATCTCTAAAAAGCAGTGATGAACATATGAAGCACATCACTGCATGGGAAGAACTGGAGGAAGTCATGCTAAGTGAAGTAAGCCAAGCACAAAAGGACAAGTACAACATGAGTCCGCTGAGGTAAGCTTTAAAAAAAAAATGCAAAAGGGGCATAGGGAAAAAGCTACTGTATACAAACATTCCTAGGGGGAGGACCAGATAATATGGCAGGGACCAGAAAAATCCAGGGATACACATGGCAGACAACTAAAAAGGAGGTGGGAAAAGGAAAAAAAGAAAAAAAGAAATGGGTAGCGGGGGCACAGGGCACTAACCCACCCAAGGGGAGGGTATTGTTTATTTCTCCACAGGGAAAGAAGGACCAGACTTTAACCCAGTGCTCCAAGATGTGAATGCAACATGCTGGCGTGGAGTAGGTGGAGAGGTCTGAGGGGCTGGGCCCAATCCCAACTACTATGTGGACAACTGCCCCTCCCCCCAGAATAATTTATTTCATAGGACGGCATTGAATCTGCAGCTCCAGGAGAAGGACATATCTGATCAGAGCACATGGGAGCAGATGAAGGGGAAGGAAGAGAGAGTGGAGCACATCCTGGCCCACCAGGCCTTGAGCATGATGATCCTGGTTAGAGTGGCCAGTCCACAGAGAGGACCACATGGCTGGCCCCACTAGGAGACATGGACATCCCTCACTGACCCATAGCCCTACAGGGGACAACACTGGAGACACACTGTGGGAATTGCGCCCGATCTGATCCCACCACACCGAGGCAAAACACTAAGGGGAGGCAACAGATTAGCAAGGGAACTGATCAGCGAGGTCCCCAGGGAATGCTGAAGGTGGACTTCGGGGGCAGGGTGTGGTACACCAATAGACTGGACTGGAACACACTCCTAAAGACCAACAAACAGTCCTTGAACTAACTACAAGCTTTTTTTTCTTGTGTTTTGTTTTGTTTTTGTTGTTGTTTTGTTGTATATTGTTGCTTGATTTTACTCTGTCTTGTTTTTGTGCATGTTATTATCTCTGCAGTTCTGTCTAAATAAAATAGGCTGGATGAATAATCTGGAGGAGAAAACAATGGGACTGACAGTTCCAGGGCGACATGGGAGAGGGGGAGGTAGGGGGAAAGGTAGTGGTGTTAACAAACCCAGGGACAAGGGAACAACAAGTGATCCAAATCAGTGGTGAGTGTGTAGGAGACCTGGTATGGCATGATCAAGGGTAATGTAGCCAAGAGGAATTACTGAAACCCAAATGAAGACTGAGCATGATAGTGGGAAAAGATGAAAATCAAAGGAAATAGAAGAAAGAACTAGGAGGCAAAGGGCATTTATAGAGGTCTAAATAAAGACATGTACATATGCAAATATGTTTATATATGAGGATGGCGAAATAGATCTATGTGCATATATTGGTAGGTTTAGTATTAAGGTAGCAGGAGGACATTGGGCCTCCACTCAAGTACTCCCTCAAGGCACAAAAACTTTCTTCTATTAAATTGGCATTCTATGATGCTCACCTTCCCGACACAACTGCTGAAGACAAAGCGGGTGAACAAACAGATGTGGTGAAGAAAGCTGATGGTGACTGGCTATCAAAAGATATAGTGTCTGGGGTCTTAAAGGCTTGAATAAACAAGGGGCCATCTAGCTCAGAAGCAACAAAGCCCACATGGAAGAAGCACACCAGCCTGCGTGATCACAAGGTGCCAAAGGGATCAGTTATCAGGCATCAAAGAACAGAAAATAATATCATGGTGTGCTCACCTCCCTGATATAATCCCTGATGACAAATGGGTGCATAAGCAAATGTGTCAAAGAAAGCTGATGATGCCCGTATATCAAAAGATATCATGTCTGTGGTCTTAAAGGCTTGAAGGTAAGCAAGCAGCCATCTCTCTGAGAAGCAACAAAGCCCACGACGTGGAAGAAGCACACCAGCCTGTGCGATCACAAGGTATCGAAGGGATAAGTTATCAGGCATCATCAGAACAAAAAATCTTATCACAGTGAATGAGGGGGGAGTGCGGAGTGGAGACCCAAAGCCCATCTGTAGGCCACTGGACATCCCCTTACAGAAGGGTCTTGGGGAGGAGATGAGCCAGTCAGGGTGCAATGCAGCAATGATAAAACATACAACTTTCCTCTAGTTCCTAAATGCTCCTCCCCACCCCCACTATCATGATCCCAATTCTACCTTACAAATCTGGCTAGACCGCAGGATGTACACTGGTACAGATAGGAACTGGAAACGCAGGGAATCCAGGGATGATGATCCCTTCAGGACCAGTGGTGTGAGTGTCGACACTGGGAGGGCAGAGGGAGGGTGGGTTGGAAAGGGGGAATCAATTATAAGGATCTACATGTGACCTCCTCCCTGGGGGAAGGACAACAGAAAAGTGGGTGAAGGGATACGTCGGACAGGGCAAGATATGACAAATAATAATTTATAAATTATCAAGGGTTCATGAGAGAGGAGGGTTGCTGGGAGGGAGGGGAAAAATGAGGAGCTGATTCCAGGGGCTTAGGTGGAGAGGAAATGTTTTGAGAACGATGAGGTCAATGAATGTACACATGTGTTTTACACAATTGATGTATGTCTGGATTGTGATAAGAGTTGTATGAGCCCCTAATAAAACGATTAAAAAAATATCCTATGTTGGCTGAATGAATCCACTCTCAGTAGTCTGCTGACAGTTCCTGGGATCAGCAGGTAACACAACAGGAGACTGAGGAGCCAGATGCAAGATTCGGTACCAGCAGAAGACAAAGGCACAAAGATAATTTGACTCTGCTTAGTCTTTCTTTCTCTCATCAAAAAAGCCGCACTCAAGGAAGACTCATCAGGCTTGGCTCTGACCCCTCTACCTTTACCTAGACATGTCTAGTTGGCATAATCCCCAACTATCTCACAGGGACTAATCAAAGACTCCACAAAGTGACGGATGATACTAAGTACTATTAGATATGCAATCCTGTAATAGCAGTAATTTTAATAATCCATGAGTGGATAGAGACACACAAATTGAACAGCTGTGTAAAAGAGAATAGGAGTATACCCAAGAATATATATGCATGTAGCAGAGGATAATTCTACACATTTTTTAACCTATGTTGCAAATGTATCCATACATATAGCAGAGCATACAGGGTTAAAGTTATAAGAACTTCTTAGATGAATATACAAAAGTTACTTGGATTTCTCTACACTAGCAAAGGGAACTTTTGAGGAGGAAATTAGAAAAATAATACCACTTACAATAGACACCACAAAGATGGAATATTTAGGAACAAATCTAACCAGAAATGCAAAAAACTCAGAGCCATTGAGTTGATGATGACTGATAGAGACACTAGAGGACTAGTTAGAACTCCCCCTGTGAATTTCCAAGACAAGAACTCTTTACAGGAGTAGAAAGCCCATCTTCCCCACTTGGAGCGGCTGGTGGTTTCAATCTGCTTTCCTTGCAGTTAATATCACAAAGCATAGGCACTGAGGAGCCTAGAAATGGAAATGGCCTATACAACGAAAATGACAAAACCAACATTGCTACCAGAAACTAAAAGAGATCTAAATAAATAGAATATACCATGTTCATAGATGAGAAGATTTAACATTTTGAAAATGTCAATACTAGTCAGAAAATGTCAATACTACTCAGTTATGTATTTATCTTGATTCAGATTTCATTGTTATTCTTTAAAGAGATAGGGGGGAAAATCATGGAGTTTCTATCAAAATGAATGAGATCTTGGATAAGCAAACCCTACTAAAGAAAAAGAACAAGGCAAGAGGTCTCACATCCTCCCCACCCTACCCCCAGGGGCAGGCCAACAAGGCTTGCTTTTACTGAGCGACTGATCAATAGAACTGCCAAGGCCACTCTGCACAGAGAAGATGGGGGGCAGAGGGTGTGTGGGGGGGGCTTTATTTCTTAGTCTCTTCCTCCTTGGACAGAATCTTGATGATCTCTTCTTTCTTGGCCTGGAGTCGCTCCTCACTGTGCTTGCGAGCCTCCTTGGTCTTAGACCTACAGGCCTCAGCCTGGTCAGCCAGGAGCTTCTTGCGAGCCTTGTCTGCCTTCAGCTTGTGAATATGCTCCATGAGAACTCGCTTGTTCTTAAACACGTTTCCCTTCACCTTCAGGGACAAGCTGTGATACATATGGCGGTCAATCTTCTTTGACTCCTGGTATCTCCTGAGCAGCCGGTGCAGAATCCTCATCCTTCTCATCCATGTGACCTTCTCTGCCATGCGAGAATTGGTAGTACCCTCTCGCTTACCTGTGCCCATATGCCCACTCTTCCGGTGGGCTAGGGTGTTTTTGTGGCACTGGACCCAAGAATGGACGGTCACAGGCTTGCGGATGGTAAGGCCCTCTTTGATCAGTTTCCGGATTGGCCGACGGGAGTTGTCATTGGCAATTTCATTGGTCTCATTGGGACCCAACCAGACTTTCTTCTTGCCACGGTGGAGGACCATGGAGGCTAGCCTTTTTTCCGAAGACTGAGCATACTCAGAGCTGCAGCCGCAGCGCCGACAGGCAAGAGATCTCACCTTCTTATCTTGAAACCTACCACACACCATGGTAGACAAAGCAGCCTGATAGTGGCTCAGTAACAGATATATATATTAATGAAACAGTAGTGAAAATCCAGAAGTAAATCTATGCCCTACAGATAGCTGATCTTTGTCAAAGGACCAAAGCACATTAAATAGAGAAGAAAGAAGAGATAGTTCCTTCAACAAATGGTGCTGGCAAAACTGGTTATCTCTTTGCAGGAAAAGAAACAAAACCCATACTTCACACTATATGCCAAAAAATGAGCTGAAGATAGATTAAAGACCTAATTATAAAACCTAAAAATATAAATATCATCAAAGAAAAAGTAGAAGCAAACTTAGGGACCCTAAGGAGCCCTGGTGGCATAGTATATGGTCACTCTAAGTTGGAATCGTCTCAATAGCAATGAAGGTGTTTACCCCCCAGGTAGAGACCCTACAACATGAAATAAATACACTATCAAATATAACTAAAAATTCACAAACAGCAGCAGACAAACTAGATGACCTGGGCTCCCCAAAAAGCGTTCACTTATGCATATCAAAAGATTTCATCAAAAGAGTAAGGAGAAAACTCACAGACTAAGAAATATTCAACAACAACATATTGGACACGGGATCATCTCTAAAATATTTAGAAAACTACAATATATCAATTAAAAAAAGATAAACAATACAACTATTTAAATGGGCAGACAACATAAACACACACTTCACCCAATAAAACATTCAGGCAACCAGCAAACACAAGAAGAAATGTTTATGATCGTTAGCCATTGTTGTTGCTGTGACTCATGGCAACCCCACATCAAACAAAATGAAATACTGTCCTCTCCCTGACACCTTCCTCACACTTGCTGCCATGTTTAAGCCCATTGTAGCAGCCACTGCATCAATCCATCTCATCGAGACTCTTCATTTGTTTTCTCTGCCCTTCAACTTTACCAAGCATGATGTCTTTTTCCAGGGATGGGTCTCTCCTGACATGTGCAAACATGAGACAAAGTCTTGGCATCCTCACTTCTAAGGAGTATTCTGACTGTACTTCTTCTAAGGCAGATCTGTTTGTCCTTTTGGCAGTCCATGGTGATTCCAATATAGTTCTAGAGCAGCATAACTCAAACGCAGGGATTCTTCTTCAGTCTTCCTTATTCAATGTCCAATTTCCACATGCAGACGAGGCTACTGAAAAGACCATGGCTTGGGTCAGGCACACATTCGTCCTCAAGGTAACATCCTTGTTTTTCAAACTTTAGCTGTTAAAGAGATGCAAATCAAAACAATAATAACATACTACAACACTCCAGCATTAATAACAAAGTTAAAAATAAACACAAAACAAAAAATACTGGTGAGTGCCTGAAGAGATTATAATACTCAGACATTTTAATTGGGGTTATTAATGGGGTTATTAATGACTGTGAAAAATAGTGACTATATAATCCAGCAATACCACTAGTAGATATATATATATTTATCTAAAGAAATTCAGACCATTACACTAGTGTACATCCATGTTCATCACAGCATTATTCACAATAGCAATATGATGGAAACAACCTTAATTCCCAGCGATGAAGGAATGGCTACACAAACTATTGTGCATACATATGATGGAATAATATGATTTTTTTAAGTGAAGGTACATACATGTGGGTTAAGCTTTCAGGGATACACTCTGACCATGGACTTGGAATGTGCATGGCCTTGCCATCATCCAGAATTCATTGGAAAGGGGATTATTGCAGATGCAGTTAGGTTAAAAGTTAACAACTTATCATTTGGTCTCCCTTTTGACACATTTAAAATGTGTTCCACCTTTTAATATTTTCTTTCTTTTCAATTGAGATGCTCCTCTGTTTTACTTTGTTATCATTTGTTTTTTGTATGTTTTTCTGTACATGAAATCCAGGGTAGGTAAATAAACAGTGACCGAATTAATGGTTTCTTGGAGGTATGACAAGGGAGATTGGGGAAATATTGGAGAGCTAATAATAGTGAGTACAAAAAGAAGGAAATTTCTAAAATTGTAGTGATGATTGTACAACTTGTCTCAATATGTTTGAACTATTGAATTGTACAATATGCAAAATATATGCCATTAAAACGGTTTTAAAAATAACAATAATGATCAATCTACTAAACCCCTTATATCATGAACGACCCAAAAGGACATTATGCTGAGTGAAAGAAGTCAATCACGAAAGGACAACTATTATATGAGGCCATTATTACAAAATTTCAAGATAAGTTTTTCACTTAGAAAAAGCATTCTTTGATGGCTACTCAAGAGGAGAGGCGAGGAGAGGCTAAGTCACTGAGTTGCCATTAGGGGCTGTTGAGTTGGTTCTGAGTCATAGCGACTCTATATGTTACGGAACCCAACACTGCCCAGTCCTGCATCGCCCTCACCTGTGTTTTCATATTTGAGCCTATTGTTGCAGCCACTGTGTCAATCCTTCTTGTTGAAGGTCTTCTGCTTTTTGTTGCCCCTGTACTTACCAAGCATGGTGTCCTTTTCCAAGGGTTGGTCTCTCCTGTATCCAAAGCACATAAGATGAAGTCTCACTGTCCTTGCTTCTAAGGGACATTCTGGCTGGACTTCTTCCACAATAGATTTGTTTGTATTTTGGCAGTCCATGATACTTTCAATATTATTCACCAGTACCATAATTCAAATGTATTGATCCTTCTGTCTTCTTTATCAATGTCCAAATTTCACATGCATATGAGAAAATTGAAAATACCATTTTGCTGACAACAGTTGAAGCAGTACATTGACAGAGAGCTGCTATAAATTCAGGCCAAATTCAGAAGAGGATGTGGACCAATGGATATCATTGCTGATGTCAGATGAATTTTGGCTGAAATCAGAGAATACCAGAAAGATTTTCACTTGTGTTTTATTGACTTGGCAAAGGCATTCAACTGTGTGGACCATAACAAACTATAGATAGCTTTGAGGAGAATGGGAATTCTAGAACACTTCATTGTGCTCATGGGGAACTTGTACATGGATCAAGAGGGTGTGCAAGCTGAATAAGGAGATACTTCATGGTTTAATATCAGGAACAGTGTGAGCCAGGTTATATCTTCTCACCATATTTATTCAACCCATATGTTGAACAAATAATCAGAGAATCTGGACCATATGAGGAAGAACATGTCAAATTTGGAGGAAGACTTATTAATAGCCTTCAATATGCAAATGATACAACTTGCTTGCTGGAAGTGAGGAGGACTTTGACTTGCTTGCTGATTAAGATAAAATATTGTAGTCTTCAGTGTGGATTATAACTCAATGTAAGGAAAACAAGAATCTTCACAACTGGACCAATAGATAACATTGTAATAAATGGAGAAAAGATTGAAGTGGCCAAGGATTTCATCTTGCTTGGATCCACAATCAATGCTCATGGAAGCAACAGTCAAAAAATCCAAAGGAAAGTCTGCTGCACAAGATCTCTTTCAGTTGGTGTAGAACAAGGACGTCACTTTGAAGACTACAGTACTTCTGACTCAGGCACCATATATTCATTTGCCTCAGACACATGTGACAGTTGGACACTGAATAAGGATGACCAGAGAAGAATCTGTGCATGTTAATTATGGTGCTGGAAAATGATATTGAAAGGACCATGGACTGCCTAAAGAACAAGCACATCCGTCTTGGAACAGGTATAGGCAGAATGTTCCTTAGAAGTCAGGACGATATGACTTCATCTCCAGTACTTTGGACATGTTATTAGGAAGGTCTAATCCTTGGAAAAGTAAAGTAATAAAGTAGAGGGGGAGAGAAAAAAGAAGAAGACTCTGAAGGAAAGGGATTGACAGAGTGGGTTCAACAATGGACGCAAACATAAGAACAATTGTGAGCATGGCCCAGGACCCGGCCATGTTTTGTTGTGTTGTACATTGGGTCACTACGAGTCAGAATTGACTCAAGGACACCTAACAACAACAACAACAATAGTGGGAAAACACATATTAGCTTAGGTAAAAGGGAAAGTTATATATGAAAGACGTCTTCAAGAAACAAGAAAGGCCAATAAAGACACTGGATACCAGCGTTAAATGCAACGGAGGCCAATTCTATTATATATACACTATCACAGTAATAACAATAATCTACTTGTAGATATTTAGACACATAAAATGAATGGGTGTGGAAAAGAAAATGGGATCATACCCCAAGATATATATGTAGGTTTGGTAGGATCTTCATACATATAATTACCTAGGATACAAATATTATCAATGAATATAGTAGTTCACACAGGGGACAAAGTTTTGGAAACATCTTAGACAAAATCAAACACTTTGAGGAATTGAGTCACTGAGCCATAGTCTCTGGAGATGCTAATGCAATTGACATGAAGGAAATGTTCTACATCTTACTTTGGTGAGAAGCAACTATTGATCTCTTTCCATCTGGAGCAAAGATGAAAAAAGTTGAAGGCATATGGAAACAATTAGTCCAATGGTCTAAAGGACCACTGAAATGTCAGCCCTACTGGGCCTCTTCCCCTTCCCTGCTCTCTGTTCCCTACCCCTTTCTTATTTCTCCCTCTGGCTAAGATTAGCTGCTCTGAGTATGATACAGCCTACCATGTTGCTAACAAGATCAGGTCCAGAAGATCTAGACGGTGTCCAGGTATCATTATGAACATCACTTATGGGAATCATACTGTCCCAAGTACTGGCTCAAGCACTGCAGGGCTGGCCTCCTTTAGAGAGGTGGACAGCAGAATTGTTGACTCAAAGTGAGTTCTGGCTGCCTTGAACATACCCTTTGTTTGACTCTTAAGATGCTATTCCAGACCACTTAGGAAATCTAAAAAAATATATATCTTAGAAAACTGGGCTGTCATGTGCTCAGATCCAAGGAGGCTGAGCATTTTAGAAGTCAATAGTAATATTTTTAAATCAATGGAATTTTATCTTGGAGGCTGGCACACAACTCTCCAGCTGTGAGGCAGTGCTCGAGGACCTGATCCTGTTAGCAACCCAGTAGGCTGCATCGTACTCGGAGCAGCTAATCTTAGCCAGGTTCTCCCAGAGGCAGACTCTAAGATGGTGATTGGTGGACAGGGAGGGAATAGGGAATGGAAAGCAGGGAAGGAAAGAGGCCCAGTAGGGCTGCAATTTCAGGTGAAGGCCTGGCAACAATCTATGCTCAAGGGGAACTCTGGGAAATAGATTATATGCCTCAGAGTTGATCCCACCTTGTGCCAAAGGATCTGGGCTTGCCCACCCCAACACCAGTCAGTCATTGGCTATGAGCCTGGGAACCTGTTGCTGTGGAGTTGATCCTGACTCGTGAAGAAAATGTAAGTGTCAGAGCAGAACTGTGTTCCATGGGCCGGTCAATGACTGTGATCTTTCAAAAGTAGATAGCCAGAACTTTCTTCCGGGGTGCCTCTGGGTAGTCACAATCTTTTGATTAGTAGCTGAGCACTTGAGAGTTTGTGCCACCAAGGACTTTCAGGCCTGAGAAGGAGGTTATTTAGACAGGTGGGCACTGCCAGCTCCTTTGCCACTGAATTCCTTCTAGTATACAAAGGGTAGCCCCGAGACCATGGTAGGTTCAGGCCGTTTCTAGTAAAGCACCCATAAGCTGGAGAGTGGGCACACAAAACTGGTAAGAGCAGGCTCAGGGATTCTAGATGGGAGCTGACAGTGTCTATGACAAGCCCCACCATCCTATATAGTTCTGCATGTGGGTTTTGCTCTGCTTTGTGTGTGTGAGGGGGTACCCCACCACCACCAAAAAAAATGGAAAACAGCTCCACTGGACGGAGTTTTCATAGTACACATTTTCCCCACTAGGTGAAAATCCAGCAACTCACTCTGAGTTAGTGCACCCAGTGGTGTCGCCTAGGAAGGTTCTCTCCAGTCACAGTGAATTTTTTTGTAAAAGTAGTTTAACTTGAGCTCGGTTTTTGTGATGGCTGATTTAAGAGAACAGCATGTGGCTGTGAAACTTTGTTTCCTGCTCAGGAAACAGATCATAGAAACTGTGGTGATGTTGAGTGCAGCTTACAAGGACAACGCTATGGGAAAAACTCAAGTGTACGAGTGTTTTCTCATTTCAAAAAAGGTGAAATGTCAGTTGGTGACAAACCTTGTTCTGGATGTCATCAACTTCCCAAACCAATATGTCCAACAAATGCATTGTTGAAGACCAACAATGGACCATTGAAGAGATAGGGGAGTTATCTGGATTATCTTGGAGCTTGATTGAGTTTATTTTAATGGAAGATTTGGGAATGAGAAGGGTCACTGTGAAATTTGTGCCACAGTTTCTGACTGACCAGGAAAAAGAGTGTCAAGTGGAAACATGCCATGCTTTGAAAGAGCAGCTCCGAAGCAATCTGAATTTTTTCCCCCAAGGTCATTACTGGTGAGAAACATAGTGCTCTTCTTATAACCCTGAAAGCAAACATCAATCAAGCCAGTGGAAGATGCCATGGTCACCTCTCCCCCAAAAACCTTGTCAAGTGAATTAAAAGATCAAGATGATGCTCATTTGTTTCTTTGATGTGAGGGGGATAGTACATTTGGAGTTCATTCAGCCAGGGCAGACTGTTCATCAAGCTTTTTATTTAGAGGTTCTGAGAAGTTTCCTTAATGGTGTGTGACAAAAAAGGCCTAATTTGTGGCAGATGGGAGACTGGTTTTGACACCACAACAATGCACCTGCTCAGGCAGCCATCTCAGTGAGCCAGTTTGGGGCAAAAAAAAGCATGCCTCTCTTGCCTCATGCAACTTACTCACCTGACCCCTATCCGTGCGACTTCTTTTTATTTCCACAAATGAACAGGGACATGAAAGGACACTGATTTCACAATAACAAAGTAAAGAAGGAAATGAGAGAGGTGCTGTGAGCCATCCAAACAGATGAGTTTGAAAAATGTTTCCAAAAATGGAATCGCAGATTTGACAAATGTATTAAGTGTAATGGAGAGTACTTGGAAGGTTATACAGTTGTTTTATTTTTTAAAAAATTAAGTACATAGCTTTGAAAAAAATCTGGGCTGGGGGTGGGGGGGTATCCCCTCATATGTACAGTGGGGAGGAAGATGCCAAGAAGCCAGAATTCTAGATCTCTGTATCATTTACTGTGGAAGGCACTCTAGTCGAGACATTCACAAGTCCAGGCTTTAATTTTCTCTCTGTCGATGGGGACCCCCAGCCACTGCTTTACTGACTTGTAAGGTAATTGTAGATATCAAATTTAAAGATGCCTTGAAGGGTGGAAAACACATGCATATGGCTTTTCAAGATGTAATATAAGGTAATGTTGATACCAAGGGTCCACGACTTCTTTGACTGCCAGACAATTCAATGCAATCTAGACATTGTCTTAGAAATATATCTACTCCACCCCACTCCAACCACCACCACTTAAAAGACATTATTTACCTCTAAATACACTCATTAGAAGATTTTCTAACAACACAAACTTACTCACTCCGAAGTGCACAAAGGTTCACTGAAATATTTGCCGAACTAAAAAAAAAATTACCTGGCAGTGTATTCCTAAAATATAAAGTCACTCCATACATTTCTAAAGACTGATAAAGTCCACAAAGCTGATTCTTTATGAGGATTCTACCTGAGTCCGTCTGCAGTGTGTACTAAGAAAACATAGTCTCCCCCAGACAGCAGGGCAACAATCAGCTCACTTCAAAGATAAGACTGGGTCCCTGGCCCATGATCCCTGCTTCACTGGTACCGAGTTCATTCTGAGAACCAGGTCACCAGAGGGCTGGTGAATCCATGATCTTGAGGAGAACCTGAGTGGCCACAAAGTTCAAAGCTGCCTCTGCATATAGACAACTGTGACCAGAGCTCTCAAACCTGAGTAACAGATGAGAACTGCTGGCTCAGCACTGAGGTGTTTAGTCGCTGGCTGCCAAGGGTTCACAAATGACAGCTACCAGAAGGGCGAATGTCCACTGCCTTATTGCTGGGGCCCAGCAACCCCCAGGTGCAGCGTGGAGTAGAGAGTGCAAAGACTGGTAAGAAGCCCCTCCCCAGGTGCACCCTTCAGCTTTTTGGCAATGGAACAGAAAGGGAAGGCTTGCATTTCAATTTAGCCCATCAGATTGGAGACCTGGCTGTATTAAGCTACAGATTTACTGTAGCCACTTCTTGGATATTGCCTACTACTTAAAATGAATTGTTACCAAAATGTTCAGAGAAAACCATAGATTAAGTGTATTGACTATGTTTCTTCTTTAAATAATAGTTAAGGGCAATAACAATGACGGAGCAGTGGAGTAGATATTTTTCCACCCATTATTGATAACAGCCTCTTGGCTGACTGATGGACAGCCATGGCCACGATGGCGAGCCAACAGCACGCACTCTGTGCTGGGGACCCGCTGCTGGGAGCACCTGCAAGATATTTCATTTAAGAGGTGCCTGTTCGTTGATGGATGAGGAAGACTGGAAAGCAACACAGCAATTATCTCCCACGTCAGCTTTCTCCTGCTGCTCCGGCCAGAGAATGGCCAGTGGGAAAGGATGGGGAAGCCCACGCCCCCTAAGTGCGGGCACCTCCCCATCCAGTGGTTTGGAGACACATGAGCAAAGGGAGGGCTCCGCCCCTGCTGACTGGGAGGCCTCTGCTCACCAGAACTCTTGGGAACCGCTATCTTGTCGCAGTTTCATCTAGAACAGTGGTTCTCAACTTGTGGGCTGCAACCCCATTGGGGGTCGAATGACCCTTTCACAGGGGTTGCCTAAGACCATCAGAAAATACACATTTCTGATGGTCTTAGGATAAGGTGACCAGACGTCCCGCTTTTGGTGGGACAGTCCTGATTTTTAACAATGTTTCCCACGTGCCACAGCGTTTTTAAAAAAGTCCCAATTTTTGGAAAGAATGCACGACAAGCTAGGGTATACGGTTTTTGGCTGCCATGTGGCTATTTCGCCAAGATATGAGTTTTATCAATGGTGTCCCACTTTACCAATGTTAAAATCTGGTCACCTTATCTTAGGAACTGAGACACCACTCCTCTATCCATCTCCAGGCAGGTCCGTCCACACGCAGATACGCCCACATACGGTACCCAATGTGAAGACTGCTACCCATGCTACACCATACTTCAAGACAAAATTTCATTTATTTGTAATTAGAAATAAATATTTCACAATATATAATTACATATTGTTTTTGTGATTCATCACAATGCTTCAATTATGTTCAATTTGTAACAATGAAAATACATCCTGCGGATCAAATATTCACATTTCGATTCATAACAGAAGCAAAATTACAGTTATGAAGTAGCAACGAAAATAATGTTATGACTGGGGGGCACCACAACCTGAGGGTCGCGGCATGAGGAAGGTGGAGAATCTCTGATCTAGACTCAATAGTCACCGGCCGTGAAGGCCTCGCTCTGTAAATCCAGGCCCCCAGTAAAGCTCCCCTTGGACTCACCCTTCTCTTCATGGTGGGGGCCCTACCTGGGTGGTGGGGGCCCTACCTGGGTGGTGCAAACAGTGAACATGCTTGGCTACTACCCGCCGGGCCTGCAGATCAAGTCCACCCAGAGACAATTCTACTCTGACACATGGGGTGGCCAGGAGTCAGGCTGGACTTGCTGGGAACTTTGTTTGGGGTGTATTTTTCCTCCCAGGGGGAATCCTAGGAGCAGCAGTATGTCAGTGCTTCAAATAAGCCCCTATTGTAACAAGATGGTAGCAGAAGAGCCACCTTGGGCACTCAGGGGACGGTCAAGCACCTCAGTGTTCAGGTAGGTGATCCCCATAGCAGTTCCTGGTGATGTTGTGGGTTCCTCCTCCTGCACACCTGCATACCCGGCAGCTACTGCCATTGTCCCGAGAAGACCACCCACTGGCACAGCCACCAGCTCTGCCCACAGGACTCCTTCCGCAGCCAGACCTGCTTCACAAGGTGAGTCCGCAGAAACCACAGCCCTCACCCCAGGGAAGCCCCAAACCAAAATCCCACTACCACCCAGCTGCTTTGGACTCCCCGTGACCCTGTAGATGATGACCAAGACTGTAGCCCTCTAGGGGAACAGACAGCTTCATCGTTCTCCTCAGGAGCAGCTAGGGAACTTCAACAGCCAGGCCAGGTGATTCGCATTTCCAGAACTCAGCTACCCAGGGACTCGCTCCTTTTTCCAGCGGCAGGGGTACTGTGACGGGGAAGCAGAGCTCCCAGCTGAGTGCAGATCACCCTTTTTGCTCTCTGTCCCACATGTGGGGATGCAGAAAGTCCCAGGTTGACTACCATTGGAGCTGGGAGCGGAGGATGCTGGGACAGGCATAGAGTGGAGTGTCCGCCATCATCCTGTTCCCACCTTCCCCCCTCTGGAAGCAGTGTCCAGTTTCTCCTTGAGAATTGTCTCTCCCCTACCCTCAGGCCATGTGGTTTGCACTATCACCCCACCCCGACCCCCATACCTTTCTCTAACCCACCCCCCAAAAAAACCCCACTTTATTTTGAGTCAATTCTTACTCATAGAAATTCTATAGGACAGAGTAGAACTGACCCTTTGGGTTTCTGAGGCTGTAGCCTATCTTTCTCCTTTGGAGCAGCTAGTGGTTTCAAATTGCTAGCCTCTAAAGAGGGTCCTGGTGGCAGAGTGGTTACTAGTTGGGCTATGAACTACATGGTTGGTAGTTCAAAACCACTAGCAGTTCCTCTGGAGAAAAGCCGGCTTTTCTACTCCCATGAATAGTTACTGTCTTGGGAAGCTCACAGGGAGTCACTATGAGTCAGCAGTGAGTTTGTTTGGGTTTTTTTGGTGGGGGTGGGGGGCTACTCAAAATTTAGCCCAACAAATAACCCGCTACACCTCTAAGTCTTCTTTATTTCCTTCTCGGGGAAGCGGGTCTACATGCCTCAAAGCAGTCAATGGCCTGGGAGGCAGCCTCCTGTGGACAGGTGCCTGTGCCAAGGTGGACACATTGGGAAAGCGAGAGATCTGTTTGGCTTCTCTGGCAGGCAGCAGGTCAGGTGGGAGCTGCTCATCATTGCCACCTGGCATGACCTGATACAGAGAGGAGAGGAGAGCCAAAAGCAGGGGAAGAGGAGGGAAGTACGCCTCATCCCATCATTGAAGTCCCCAGAGCCAGCTATGCCCAGCACAGTTTTACACGTACGTGACAATGTGTTCTTTTCTTTTGTTTGATTTTTTGGACACCTACTACCCAAGACTCCTTCCTTTGATATAAGACAAAGCTAGCCTGATGCTGCAGCTGATTGGGAACCTGAGCCGGGTTCACTGGGCACACCTGGTGGGAAGCATTGGCCTCACGCCAAGACAGGCCAACAGAGACTGAGACCTGAGGAAGGTGGGTAGGAGTTGGGGGCAGGGATGAAGGCCTGAACCCTTGGCTGCCTGTGAAAGCACTGAGGCTGCTCAGGCCACCTGCTCTCTGGGCTGCAGGCACAGACTGGAGCAGTGAGTCTCAGGCCCCTGAGTACCCAGGGAGCGACACAAAGCAGAGCCGCCCTGAGTCCCTCAGGACAAGTCCTTGTACCCCCTCCACCACACACATGCAGAGCCTTCTCTCTGCCCCTCTGTTCGCCTGGACCCCTGCTCTGAAGTGCTCTCCATTCCTCTTCCATTTATCCACAGGGTTAGCCTGGCTGGTGTGCCACCTCCTCCAGGAAGCCTTCCCTGATTAGCAAATAATTGTTGCTGAGTTTATTCCAACTCACGGCAGTTTCATGTCTGCCAGAATAGAACTGTACCCCATAAGGTTTTCTACGGCTGATGGTGTGGAAGGAGATCTCCAAGTCTTTCTTCCAAGGTACTTTGGGCTGGACTTGAACCTCCAACTTGTCAGTGAGCAGCCAAGCACATTACTGTTTGCACTGCCCAGAGCCTCCAACAGGGACACGTCATTAAAATGAATCATTAAAATGCTCCTCTGAGAGCGGACTGCCCACCCTGGATTTGATTCTGCCCAAAGCTGCTCTCACCAGGCTGCCCTCGCTGGCCCCAGAGCAGGCAACCTCAGCTAGGCAAGCCAGCACCACAGAGTGGATCACACATTTGCAGGAGGAGCACTTCTGAGCATTGGGGAGACGTCTTCAGGCAAGGCGGGAATCACTTCCAGGACCTTTCATACGATCACACATCGCCCTCTGGATGCAAATCACAGTGTGTGTGAGGCAGGGCAGAAGAAAACAGGCTCAGGAGGCAGGAGGGCCTGAAATTGAGTGCTGGCTACCGATGTGACCTGGGAAAGGGACTTTCCTCCAAAGCCGTCTTTTGTTTATGACGTGAAGATAATAGTGCCTTTATTAAAGGCTTAATTGATGTAACCTATCTTAAATACCATGGGGGAAAGATGAGGCTATTCCCATAGAAATTTACAACCTCAGAAACCCTATATGAGGTGACTATGAATCTGAATACACTTCATAGCCCTGGGAGTCTTACCCATGGTCAGTGCTCTTTTATTGGAAGTCAGTATCGCATAGTGGTAAGGGAATAATACCAATCCCTAACCACTGGGGGGTGTATGCTATGTGCCCAGCGCTGCTGAAAGTGCCATAGTGCAATCCCACTTAATCATCCATCACTACAGCCCTATACACATTGTACTGACATAGTGGTTGCAACAATGGGCTCAGCTATAGCAACACTTGTGAGGCTGGCACAAAACCGGGCACCGTTCCATGCCATTGATCATCGGGTTGCTATGAGTTAGAACCGGCTTGATGGTACCTAACAACAACCGCCTTGTATGTTTGCTACATTTCTCACCGCCTATCCCCAGGGAACACGTGAGGAACCTGAGGCTGAGGGTTATAGCCAAACTCAAACTCATAATGATGGCATAGAACTGCTTCCAAGCTTGGGCCAATTCCCAGCACCTCCGTTTGGTGGCTGAATGTAATAACAATGCCACCCTCACCCGTTACAAGGAGTGATGGTTACGAGTCCAGCCTTAGGTCCATATGTCAGCTCTGACACTTACTTGTGAGTTGCCTCATCGCTCTGTGCGTCAGTCATTTTTCTTTCTTATCCAGACACTAGACATAAAGGTGCCCTGGTGGCACAGGTCAGTTGTTCAAACCTACTCTGGGCTCCGCAGGCAAAAAGGCCCGATGATCAGCTTCAGTGCATTTTACAACCTAGAGTACATGATGGTTAGGTTTTGTGTCAACTTGGCCACACCTACAAGAAGATATGGATGTGAGTGGAGCCCAATCTCTCAATCATGTCTCAGACTGATGGTGTCTCTTTAGGGGTACGGTCTTTTTTATAACAGACACAGTAGTAACCTGGCTTCTCTCTTTCCCCTCTTCTTGCTTGCTCTGGGGCCAGCAGCCCATGTAGGCAGCCAATCCCAGGAGCTGTCAGTATCCTGTCAGGTTCCTGCTACCTTTAGATCTGCACAGTTGACACCCACTGGCCTATGGTCTCCTAGGTCCCCACTTCACCTTCCTGCTTCATTGGCCAGCAGCTGTATGGATCTGCAGGGGTCTCTGGGTAGCATCTGACCCAAGGACTTGAGTTGGACTACATGGGGTCACTTCTTGAAATCCATTTCTTTCTTGATATAAAAGGTTTTGTTTTGTTTTGTTTTGCGCACGCATGTGTGTGTGTGACTTGTTTTGTTTCTCTAGAAAACCCAGCCGAACACAGACAGTTCTACTCTGTCATGTAGTGTCATCATGCATCGGAATAGACTCAATGACACCTGACACCATGTGCCATGTATCTCACATTCAGTGAAATTGAAGCCTCTTGCATACGAGAAATAAAGATACTGTATTGCACAGATTATAAGACACCATTCATTGTAAAAAGCATCATTGCTTTAAATAGTTATAGGTAGCTGAGAAAGGCAACTCTAATTCATGGTGAGATTATATACAACAGAATAAGACACTGCCTGGCCCTACGTCATCCATGGACATGTTCAAGCTCACTGTTGCGGTCACTGTGCCAGTCCATCTCACGAGGGTGCCCTACACCCTGATCACCACAGTAGAACAAAGTGGTACTTGAGTGGTAGACCATTGCTTTCTATACCAACATGGGGTCGTTAAGAGGAATGTAAGGACGGTGAATGAGTAAGTGAGTGAAACCCCACACACAGGAAACTTGCACATCTCCACCTGGACACAGATGAAGAAATGAAAAAAATTCTCCCCGGAGTTGGAATCACCAGCAGGACTCAGGCAGGTTTGAAGTCTAAATCCAGACTATCCAGTGTAATCCAATGATCTGGAGCAGAGAATATAATTTAAAGAGACCTCACATTTCTAGTGGGCCTATGTAATAAAAGAAATAAATACAAATTCATTCTTCAGTCTAGTCTAACAGCAAATACAAATTGCTGGGGACTGAAAATCCCAACCTGATTATAAGATTTCAGAAATATTAAAATATGGAGAAAACATGTAAAGTAGACCCACTGAAACAGGGCAGTACAGAATGCTATCAATGAAGATAGTGCTGGTAGCTGTCAGAGACACTCACTGGCCCCAGTCTCATTAGATGAGCACAGCAGACATTTCATTTGCTTCTCACTCAGGGAACGTCCAAGACAAGCACTCCTGAATGGTGGCCCACTCACCTCCACCTGTGATTCAGGGAGCCAGTGTCCCCAACCATCTTCAGCATGAGGCTCCCGTGGTCTCTGTGGCAACGAGGCTTTAGACCAACATGAACCTGTGTGAAAGTGTAGGGGTGGAACAAAACCTTTCAATCAGATCACAGCCTGATAAGGCCTCCTTTGGGGTGAGGCCTTTTTGATAAGCCAGACATGGGGCATTTCCTTTTCTTCTTGCCCTTCATCCTCCCTCCTTCCTGGGGTTCTGTGTCTACCTCCAGGGGTAGCTCCAGGGGTGGGCCATTGACCCTGGGAACCAACCTAGGAGCTGGGGGCACTCTGTCATGGTACCAGAGGCACCCTGTCATGGTACTTGGTTCCACGTGAGTGTGAATCCACCAGCCTGTGATCTCCCTGCTTCATGCCTTCCCTTTCTAAATCATACATGCATGTGAAGAGGGCTCTGGCGAGCATCAGACCCAGGGGCTTGAGCTGGACTACGCTGGGATGCCTTCTTGCTCTAAAATTGCTCCTTCACATAAGGGTCTTTCTTAGACATCTATGAGTGTCGTGGGTTTTGCTTCTCCAGGAACCCAGTCTAACCCAGTCATCATGGAAGGGAGACAAAAGCTAGGATCGTGGCCAGGCCATGTTCACGGGGCCGGAATGAACCTGATACCTGTCATTTTCCTCACAATCCTCTGATCAGAATTCAATCACCTGGCTATGCCAACGTACAAGGGGGTCTGGGAAATGTGATCTAGCTGAGTGCCCAGGAGGAAGCAGAAAGGGCATTAGTGAATAGGCAGCTAACCTCTGGCATCCCACCTCATGGGATCTAGGCGTCATCTTAGACATGCGGCTTAGATTAGAACAGTTCTTCGGACACATAAGGACTTAGTCCAGGATGGCTCTAGTCCTGAGGAATAATCATCTCTTTGATTTATAACAGCAATGTATTTTTGCGGATAGTATTCACTTGACAAAAGAAGTTCTGCCGGTGGTCCCTAGTGACTTTCCGTAGTGGATCTGAAAGAGATTTGAATTTCAAAAACAAGTCATCCATTTGCAGGAACACACATATTGTCGAAGGTGAATGTTTGTATTCACAACGTTGTGATATTCAATCCCTTCACTCTCCAATTCTGTTTCCACAGAAAAGCTGATGCTTCAAAGTATAGGCTCTCAAATTTGCCAGCCTGGGTTTGAATCCTGTTTGGGCCATTTTTTGCCCAGCAGTGTGACTTGGATCTAATCCCTCAGATTCTGACTAAGCTTTGGTTCCTATAAGCAGGTGTGGCAGCTGGGCGTGGTCCAGAGAGGTCTCGGTACATGAAAGCAGTCAGCTTGCTGGTATGATGATGATTGTTCCTCTGGATGCCATTTCTTCACCTCCCGTGTTAGCAGGTTGGAGTCATGTGGCATTCCAGAATTCCCCGAAGTCATCTCAAGACTTCAGAATCCCCCCACCCCTCCGCCCCACCCCTCACACCCTCAGTTGCTGGGCAAATGCCTCAGGGAGCTGGGCGCATGCGAACTCTCATTTGAACAGCTTCACCAACTGTGGGTCTAAGTAGTTAAATTCAATTTTTAATAACTATGGTAATCGTTTTATCCAGAGAAATAGCTTGACGGATTATAAACACCCTCATTACAGTGCTCACGGAACTCCCAATTCCCTGTGAGCTGAGTTGAGGCGTTGACCACATCCCTGCAGATGAAGTTTCATTTTTTCTTAAATGAGTGCCTTTTTATTATTTTTATATCATTTTGGGGAGCTTTTACAGAGATTATAACAATCCATAATTCAATCAGATCAAGCATAATTGTACAATTGCTGCCACCATCAGTCACAATACATTTTATTTCTTCTTCTTTTTGTAAATCATTTTATTGGGGGCTTGTACAGCTCTTATCATAATCCATACATGTCCATTTTGTCGAGCACATTTGTACATGTTGCCATCATCGTGTCTGTCCAAAGTCCACAGAAATGAGTTAGATTCATGACCCAGTGCAAACTCCAGCGTCGTCCTTTCGGAGATGCAAAACCACCACTTAGCTGGACAGCCACACCTCACCAACAGTGTGTTAAGATGGTGTGTGAATTCTGAAACTGCAAGGCTCCATTTATACTCCTTCACCTGTCTTACTAGCCGTACCTGGGACAGGAGCACTTGAGGACTGGGAGCAGACCCCAATTCAGCCCCCTGAGGGGCAATGTCAAGAGAAGGTTCAAGTAGCCCAGCCTTTAGAGCAAAGAACCTTTAGAATGGGAGGATGGCAGGGGTCCATAGAGCAGCATGCACTGCTCCTCTGCTTCGAGTTATGTCAATTCAGTCTTGCCTCCCAACACTCTTTCACCCCCAAATCCACTTTGTCTGGTGTGGTCTTGAATCCTGCCCTCGCTCCAGAGAGCTAGGCTCCCAAGCACCAGCACTCTGCACCGCCATGATGATGTTTGGAGACAGCACAGGATCCAGTCAGAGCCCACCCAGGCGAATCCTGAGGCTTGGGCCGGAGCTTTGCCCTATTGCACCTCAGGAGCTGCAGAGGTTCCCAGTCCAAGGTGGCGACTAAGAATGGTTCTAATGCCGAAGAAGTGGAAGGGAGAGGGAAGATGAGGTCCAGATAGCATTAATTGAACCCTGTATCTAGTTTAACCTAAGACTAGATATGCCCCTGGACTTAACAGTCAATTGACTGGCCTTGGTTTTGGGTAAAGTTTTCTATCCCTTTGGGCTTGAACTAGACCTGCCTAATGCCACCCACCAACTCTTTGCTGATTAAATTGACTCTAGTACCTTCTAATTTCTTGCATCTCACCCAACAAAAGCCCCTACTCTGTTCTTGTCACCCAAACTAAACCTGGATCGCACAATGCACAAGGTCTGGGAGATCCACAGAGCTCTGAGCCTCAGCTCTAAAAGAGCCCCAGCAATTGCCTGCTTATGCCAGGGGTTTGGTGTTGGACCACTAACTGCAGGGTCAACTGTTCAAACTCACGGCTCCATAGGAGAAAGGTGAGGCCGTCTGCTCCCATAAAAATGAATGGTCACTCAGAGACCCTATTTGTTGTCACTATGTGTCTGAGTCCCTTACTCCATAGCCCTAGCTGTGGTTTGTTTGCTTGTTTGTTAGCAGTGCAGTTAAAGATGTGCATAGAGGACTGTGAAGCAGAGGAAGTCGTTGCAATCCAGACTGGAGGTCAGGAGGGCTTCCTGGAGGCAGTGGCACAGACCTACATTTATGGATACTTGGAGGTGGGTGGAGGAGTGGCAAGATGACAGTCCAAGCAGAAGCACAGAGCTGAGCACACTCTCAGGACCTCCATTTCACCCCACCCCAAGATGCTTCCTTTCGGAAACTGTCCCCTGAGGGTCGCACTCCTGACTGACACTTGCACAAGCAGACTCTCCTGAGTACTTCTGGAATCTGCCTGGTCTCCCCAGATAGTTTCTTCAAGCTGCCTGAAGTTAAATGCTATCAGCAGCCACGGGTCTATAGTCCAATCATTTCCCCCTAGAGAGTCCAATACGCAGAGGGGAACTGTAAACGATCGTGTTGAACTGCATGGCCTGGCATGCTCTAGGGCATGAAGTGTAGCAGCGCATTTGTGAGCTGGGAAAGGGGGCCCATTCGCAGGAGATGGCCAACCCCCCAACCCCCACCCCATCCCTCTGGCCCTGGAGGACTCTGCAGTGAGAGCCTAGCCCAGGGCTGCCCTCCTTTCTTTCCATTTCAGAAATCTAATACAAATTGTGATAATGGACTGAACAGCCACTTACCTGCCATCCATAATTAGCAAAAACCATTTTCTCTCAATTTTGTTGATAGTCACTCTTGTATGTGAGAGAAATGGAACAATTTTTTTTCAAAATGCCTCCTCCTTCCCTTCAACCATTTGGATAGGTTTATGACTATTTTTATCTTGTTTTGATGAAGAGAGATACCTAACCCTGATTTTAGATCAACAGATAGCTGACAAATGTAAGGTAAGTGAAATAGGTGGATGGATGGATGGATGGATGGATGGATGGATGGATGGATGGATGGATGGATGGATGGGTGTGTGGGTGGATGGATGGATGGATGGATGGATGGATGGATGGATGGATGGATGAATGCATGGATGCATAGATGTGCATGGTGGGTGGATGGGTGGCTGCATACATAGATAGATAGATACGGATAGATGGCAGATATTAGATAGTGGGATGGATGGATGGATGATGGGTGGGAAATAGGTGGATGGATGCATTGCTAGGCAGACAGAGAGATGATAGAGAGGTAGACAACACATCCATTGCTTTATTTACATAAATGCTATCACAGCTTATTTCTCAACTTGCTTCTTCAGTCAACATTAATTTTTAAAGATAGACCCATGTTGACAGAACTGACACACAGGAGTCTAGCACTTTAATATCCCATAATGTGTGTCCATTCGGGGCCATTTAGTTGGTTTCTGATTTTGTACTCTTACGAACAATGTTGAAATGAATGCCCTTCACCCAGTTCCAGGGCCCACAGTCAGCAGCAAGAGGGGTTTGCTGAGGGTGTCCATTCTCAGTGACAGCAGAGGTGGCCAAGTCCACCACCCTGTAGCCAGCTGGATGAGTGTCGTGTCCCTACCTCTCTGAGCTCACAAATGAGTATCTGACTTTCTGCGTTTCGCCCATCTGATGACTGTGGGAAAGGAGCATGTCTCTGTTGTAGTTTGCACTTCCTTGGTAACTTGGGTGGCTGAGCCTCATTTATTGTGGGCCATTCATAGTGCCTCTTCTCAGAAAGGCCTGCTCGTCATCTCTCCTCCCTTTTCTATTGACTGGTTTGACTTTAGGAAAGAAAACTCAAATTCACTTTTGACATATGAAGGAGTTTTTACACACACGGATGGACTCCTCGCCTTGACCTGCAGAGTAATTCTTTCCTGCCACTCTGGCTGTTTGTTGACTTGTTTTAAGGGTGTCTCTTGCCAGAGAAGTATGTGTCTGTGTACACGTGTATGAAGTACTCATATAACACACCGTGCTTCTGGTGATTGTCTAAGAAGTCTTTCTTTACTCTGAGGTGATCAAACCTGCTCGAGGAGCTCAGGTGGCACTGTGAAGCAAGGTAACCACGAAGTCAGCAATTCAAACCCATCAGCTACTCCTCTAGTGGAAGGACAGGCTGCTCCAGTAAATATTGGCAGCCTGGAAACCCTGCCACATTGAGTCTGAATCGTCTTGATGGCAGTGGATATACACCTTTTCAGTGTGTTAAGATCTGCTTTTTAAATATAGATTTTTAACCCATCTGAGATTTGTTTATTGAATGATGTAAGAATTCCATTTAAAAGCTTAAAAAAAATTTTTTTCCCGAACACAGGACTGTTTATTATAAACTTCCTCCTTTCCTCTGGTTTGTAACATCTCTGTGAGCCACACCATGGCCCCATAAATGCTTGGCTCTATTGCTAGCCCAGAGGTCAGCAAACTTTTTCCGCCTGGGGCCATGTGGTCATTATTTCGGCTTTGCTGGCTACATGGCCTCTGTTGGAAGCCTCTGCTCCGCTGTGGTTGTGCAGTAACAGCTACAGGAGCACACAGAGATGAAAGAGCATGAACTTCCCTAACCTGTTCAACAGCACGATGTTAGCATATATTCTAATGTCACCAAATGACTGGATCTGAGACAGAAGAAGTGCTATCATTTCCCCCTTGGTTTTTTGAATTCTCATGGTTATTCTTTGATCTTAATTCTTCCAAGTAAATTGTAGAAATCATGGTGACAAATTCCACAAAAGTGTGGGCTGGATTTTTTAAATTGGAATAGCATTGGATTTCTAGACCAGCTGGGGTATTTGGTCTTTATAAAATGCTGTGCCCCACCAGCATTTGAATGCATGGACGTGCTGGAGACACAACCCTCCTCTACCTGGATGTCTAATGCAACTGCGACTGCCACGGTCTCGCCATCACCCAAGTCACACCCTCTTCCTTTACGCAGCCAGTCAGGTTCCCGCTCACAGTTCTCTTCCCTCCGGTGTCCGCTCTGCCTGTCTCTTAGCTAACAACTACTGCTTCTTACCGTGATAGACTCTCCCTTCCTCCTGCCCTCCTCTGTCCATTCACCTTTACAGCCACTGGGATACTCTCTTGCTTCCCATGTGCCCTTCGCCCAGGACAAAGTTCAACATCTTACCGCAACTTACAGGATCTTCTTCATCTGGTCACCACCCCACCCTCCAGCCTGCAAACAAACACCAGCTCCTTCTGCACCCTATACTTTATCATGGCCCATCCATCCTTCTTATCGAGCCAATTCCCACTTCTCTCAAGGGATCCTGGTGGAGCTGTGGGTTAGGTATTGGACTGATAACAGCATAGTTCAAACCCACCAGCAGTTACAAGGGAGAAAGATGAGGCTGTCTTTTCTGATAAAGAATCACAAATGGGTTTGGTTCAAGGTCAGGGCAGACATCACCTCCTCCTGGTGGTATTTAATGGGGCCCCACCCCAGACCTGGTCCCAGGCTAGGTGAGATGCCCCTGCCTGTGACTCCGAGTCCTTAGGGTGGGCCCCAGGTGAGGGCAGGGTCCACGGAGGCAGGTGTCCTACCTGGCTTTTTCACAGTGACTCCAAAGCTCATGGCCCAGGACCTGGCCTTCAGGAAGCACTCATTAGCATTGATTGAATAAATGAATGAAAGAGAAGATAGAGTGAGCAGTCCCAAACACAGCTGGGGCACAGTGAGGCAGGTGTCCCGTCTCTGACTCTTTCTCCCAGGGCTGAGGCCCCCCGCGGCCCCAAGCTGCCTCTGTGTGTCTGCTGCCCTGCCCTTGAATGCAGATGGTGGCCGCATCCGCAGCCGCAGCCTGGAGCTGCCTGAGAGCAGAATGATGTCAGCACAGAGTGAGAAGGCAACATAAAAATGCAAATGCGAGCTCCTTCCTCCCCCTCCGTGCTCCCCACTCGCCCATCCCTCTCAGACAGATAAAAAGAGAAGTGTGCCCCTGAGGACTGAGCCCCTCTGGGTAAGAAAGCAATAGCAAAGTGACAAATGTCATGCGGGCTTAAGCAAAGTCCCGGTGGCTCCAAACCCACCGGGAAATCCGGCTGACAAACGTGCGGTCCCCCGCCCCCGCACCTTTTTCCTTTGAAATAACTTTGGCCCTGAAAAGAGAGTAAGGAGGAACTAGGTCAAAGATTTTGAAAAGCAATGCTTCTGTCT
This sequence comes from Echinops telfairi, assembly GCF_000313985.2. Classification (NCBI taxonomy): domain Eukaryota; kingdom Metazoa; phylum Chordata; class Mammalia; order Afrosoricida; family Tenrecidae; genus Echinops; species Echinops telfairi. Next base: position 5,802,332 of record NW_022106189.1, on the reverse strand, counting down.
GCCAACCAAATGGGTGGAATTTGTATAGGCGTGTTTGGAAGAGCCTGGAAAACCCCGTGGTTGGTGGCGACTTTCCCAGAGAGCCTGCGGGAAGCGATGAAGGCGGGAGCTGAAGTCTATGTGCCATCGCTGTCCTTGCCCCATCCCAGAGCCGTGCCTCTTCCCCTGGCCTCCCTGTGTCTCACAGGAGAAATGTTCCACGGCCTCCCTGCAGCCTCCGCTTCACAGCAAGCCCCTCCGTGAAAAGTGCTCACCCTCCCAGCCCAGTTCATTGAGGTCCGCTGGGTGCCAGGCGTGGGCTCAATGTGAAGCGTGGGTGTTCTCACCCCCTCGCACCAGCCAGGGTCAGAGGGAGGTACTATGGTGAGCCTCTATGTTACAGAGATGGAAGCGGAGCAGCGAGAAGGTCGTCACCCAAGGTGAAAGTGAAGGATTCAAATGTCGGCAGTCTGGCTCTAAAGTCCTTGGCAGCAGCTCCCCTTTGCCAGACAGGTGCCCCCATCCCTGGTTGCAGTAAGGGTGTACTCACAGCACCCCTTCTCTGAGCACCCATCTTTGCTCGGAGATGCCTGTGTGACGATGGGCCCCAGGGTCTGGCTGGCCTGGCTGGCCTGGGGTACAAAAGCCCTTCCTTCAAGGTGGACAGGACTGTGTAGTAACAGCACAAGGGCCAAGCCGTGTGCCTGGCACCTGGTGACTGCTCATGAAGTCACCCATGGCGATGGAAATAGCCACCTCTAGTCTCCTCTGTCCTCCAAGGGCCCACCACTTAGTTCTCAGACCTCAGGTCCCCAGGTTCCTGGGAAACAGAAGCCCAAGCACATGTCCTTGAGTTTCCTTTTCCCCTTCAATGGTGCACACGGGACTTGGCATGGGAGGTGGAGGGCAAAAGAAATAGAGGTCTGAGAGATCTTTCTCCCTGGCAATTCTTTGGGCTTCTGAAAGGCACACGTCTTCAGCGTTCCCTTCCTCCTTCACCCCGGGTTCCCTGCCCTCTCCCCTCACAGAGACCTTTCCCCTCTACCCACCTAGACTACACAGAACCTTTGCAGCAGCCTGGGACTGGGTGGGTGAGCAGTGAGAGCCAGTGCTTAAGGGAGACTTTGTGTGGCAGAGAAGCTGCAAATCCTGCTCTTTCTTTCAGATCCATTGTGTGCCGCAGGAATGCGGAGAAGGAGCTAGCAGCATCCAGAGCTGCCAGCCCCCATCCCTACCCCCCTGCAGTGCAGCCTAATGAAAGGCGCTTACTTGTGAAGACAATGGAATTCCCCTCATGGCACCTGCAGGTCTGATAATGAATGTCCTCTCCGGACTGCTGGGAGAGAAACATCCAAGAACTGAGCTCAGTCATGTGGTCAGCATCTGCATGAGGAAACTCTCCAGTGGAGGATGTTAGAAGACACTTGTCCCCCAGTTTGTTGTAAGAAGGTGGGCAGAAGCTGTTTGTAAGAGAAGCAGCAATGGGGCGCATTCTGACGGTGTTTCATACTGCCGTGGCTTGCATGTTGTTATGGTGTTGGAAGCCTTCATATTCCACATGACAGTGGAGTCACCCATGGTGTTCAGGTTCCAGGAACACTGCCAGACTCAGACAGATTAAGAAGAACAGCCTGGCAGTCTACTTCTAGATAATCGACCCGTGAAAACTGCACAGTTGAGTCTTATCTGGTACAGTGCTGACAGACTGAGCCCCAAGGCAGTCTTGCAGTTGGTGTAGGACCCAGCAGTGTTTTCTCTGCTATACGCAAGGTCATCATGAGTTGGAGTCAACTTGGAGCAAGGAAGAGCAACCACAGAGGGATATGAATGTTCATCTCCCTGAGCCAAGACCCCTGGCTACAGCCTTGCCCAAGGTGAGTGTAACAACCGCACAGGTTCAAGGTCCCCATAAACCTCTAGGAACAGAGTTCATCCTTTGGAGAAGAACAAGGTACTAGGTGCTTTCCCAACGTCCCCATGCATAAGTCCCCTGCCACATCCCACCAATGGTGCCTGAAGTCCCAATTCTAAATGAGCCATCTCTTTGCAAGAAAAGGGACCAGACTTCAACCCAGTACTCGAAGACATGAATGCAACATACTGGCATGAAGCAGGGAACCAATAGAGAGGTCTGAGGGGCCGGCCCCAATCCCAACTACTTGGACAGCACACACACACCCGTCCCAGCAGAAGGATTCACTTCAGAGGACAGCACTAAAGCTACAGCTCAGGGAGAGGGATATGCCTGATCAGAGCACACAGGAGCAAATGAAGGGGGAGGAAGAGAGGGACCAGGAACACATCCTGGCCCACCAAGCCCTGAGAATGATATTCCTACTCAGAGCAGCCCATGCACAGAGAGGACCACAGGGCCGGCCCCCTTGTGAGACATGATGTCCCTCACTGACCCATAGTGCTACAGGGGACAACACTGGAGACACAGTGCGGGAATTGCACCCAATCTGACCCCACCACACCGAGGCAAAACACTAAGGGCGTGCAATAGAACAGCAAGGAGAACAGAGCAACCAAGTCCCCAGAGAATACCAAAAGTAGACTTTGGGGCCAGGGCATGGCACCCCATCAGACTCAACTGCAAAACACTCCTAAAGGTGAACAACAGACTTTGAACTATTTTTTTTCTTTTTTTAAAATCATTTTGTTGGGGGCTCGTACAATTCTTATCATAGTCCATACATACATGCATTGGGTCAAGCACATTTGTACATTTGTTGCCATCATCATTCTCAAAACATTTGCTTTCTACTTGAGCCCTTAATATCGGCTCCTCATTTTCCCCCTTCCTCCCCACTCCCCCCTCCCTCATGAACCCTTCATAATTCAAAAATTATTATTATTTTGTCATATGCTACACCATCCGACATCCCCCCCCACACACCCCGCCTTCTTCTCTGCTGTCCATCCCCCAGGGAGGAGGCTATACGTAGATTCTTATAATCGGTACCCCCTTTCCACCCCACTTTCCCTCAAAAATATTATTTTTCCACCTATGGTTTATCATTTTTTTCCTAATCATATTATTAGGGCCTCCTACAACTTTTATCACAATGCATACATGCATCAATTGTGTAAAAGCGCATTTCTACATTCATTGCCCTCATCATTCTCAAAACATTTCCTCTCCACTTAAGCCCCTGGCATTAGGTCCTCATTTTTCCCCTCCCTCCTCTCTC
>NW_022106189.1:5759570-5798005 GCF_000313985.2 Echinops telfairi | reverse complement strand
AACCGCTGAAGACAAAGCGGGTGAATAAGCAAATGTGGTGAAGAAAGCTGATGGTGCCCGGCTATCAAAAGATATAGCGTCTGGGGTCTTAAAGGCTTGACTTTGAACTATTTTTATGCTTTTCCTTTTTTTGTCATTGGCTTTTGTTTCTTTTTTAGATTTGTCTTGTTTTGGTTTTTTTTGTGCACATTATTATCTCTGCAGGTCTATCTAGATTAAACAGGTGGAATAAACAATCTGGAGGAGAAAACAACCAGACCAACAGTTCCAGGGCGTCATAGGAGTGGGGGAAGTGGGAGAAAGGGAGTGGGGGTTAACAAACCCAGGGACAAGGGAACAACAAGTGATCTAAAATTAGTGGCAAGGAGGGTGTAGGAGACCTGGTAGGGTTTGATCAAGGGTAATGTGATCAAGAGGAATTACTGAAATGTAAATGAAGGCTGAACATGATAGTGGGACAAGAGGAAAGTAAAAAGAAATAGAGGGAGTATCCAGGAGGCAAAGGGCATTTATAGAGGTCTAAATGCAGGCATGCAATTATATAAATATATTTGTATATGACAATGGGGAAATAGATCTATGTACATATATTTATAGGTTTAATATTAAGGTAGCAAATGGACATTGAACCTCTACTCAAGTACTCCCACAATGCAAGAACACTTTGTTCTATTAAACTGGCATCCCATGATGTTCACCTTCCCAACACGATCACTGAAGACAAAGTGGGTGCATAAGCAAATGTGGTATAGAAAACTGATGGTCCCTGGCTATCAAATGATATAGCATCTGGGGTCTTAAAAGCTTGAAGATAAACAAGTGGCCATCTAGCTGAGAAGCAACAAATCCCACATGGGAGAAACACACCAGTCTGTGTGATCAGGAGGTGTCAATAGGATCAGGTATCAGGCATCAAAGAACAAAAAATCATATTGTGAATGAGGGGGAGTGCGGAGTGGAGACGCAATGCCCATCTGCAGGGCAACTGGACAGCCCTTTACAGAAGGGTCGCAGGGATGATACGATCCAGTTAGGGTGCAGTATAGCACCAATGAAACATAAAACTTTCCTCTAGTTCTTTAATGCTTCCTCCTCCACACTATCATGATCCCAATTCTACCTTACATATCTGGCTAGACCAGAGCATGTACACTGGTACAGATAAGAACTGGAAACACAGGGAATCCGAGACAGATAAACCTCTTAGGAACAATAATGAGAGTAGTGATACCAGGTGGGTAAGGGGAAGGTGAGGTAGAAAGGGGGAACTGATCAGAATGATCTACATATAACCCCCTTCCTGGGGAATGGACAATAGAAAAGTGGATGAAAGGAGACATCAGTCACTGGAAGACATGAAAAAATAACCATAATTTATAAATTATCAAGGTGAGGGAGAGAGGGAGGGTCAGGGAGGGAGGGGGGAAAATGAGGAGCTGATACCAAGGGTTCAAAGTAGAAAGAAAATGTTTTGAAAATGATGATGGCAACAAATGTACAAATGTGCTTGACACAATGGATGGATGGATGGATGGATTATGATAAGAGTTGTATGAGCCCCCAATAAAATGATAAAATAAAAAAAAAGAGGGAGAGTTGTATGAGCCTCCAATTAAATGACAAAAAAAAATAAAGCAGCTTTGTAGAGACAAGGCCTTACCGGGGAGTGTGGGAGTGAGAATCTGGGGAAGCCTAGTTCTGTCACTGTGAGGACTCTTAAAAGGTCACAGGAAAATGGGGTGGAAAGATAATGGAACTTGTCCATGGACTTTTTGAAGCCTCCTCATATCTTTCATGTGGTCTTAAATACTATTCCCTCTTCCAGAGGTTTTCCAGAGTTTATCGCCCACAGAGAGAAATATATCACTGGGATATTTTCTGTTACATCTGAAACAAACCCAACACAGTTTACCCAAAAGACTAGAGAGGATCTATCAGAGAAGTAAAAGTCCAGGAACAGGCTCAAGCATAGCAAGAATGGAGGGGCTCAAGCAATGTCACAGGGGCTTTACCTGGCTCCATCCCTTGGCTCTATTTTCTTTTCTTTACCTGGTGAGGGAGCTATGCAGGCTTAGGACTTACTATCAGAAAGAGACTACCCCTGCCAGAAACTCCAGCTCCAGGCTTGCATAGGCCTCATGTGACTTTCATGCTACTGCTGTTAGCTGCCCTCAAGTTGATTCCATTTCAGAGTGACAGCATATACCACAGAACAAGGCACCACTGCTGTATTTGAACCCGCTCTATCAATGCATCGCTTGGAGAGTTGTCTTCTTTTTCTCATGACCCTCTACCAAACATGATGTTCTTCTCCAGGGACTGGTCCCTCCTAATAACATGTCCAAACTAAGTGAGTTAAAGTCTCACCATTCTTACTTCCAAGGAGCATACTGGCTAAACTTCTCCCAAAAGAAATGTGTTTGTTATGGCAGTCCATGGTATATTACTAGTCTTCACCACCACTCTTCAAATGTACCAGTTCTTCTTAAATCTTTCTTATTCATTGTCTAGTATCCATACTCATTCTCAAATCCCTCATTGCCTCCAGGTGGTCAAAGCAAGGGCAGGGGTAAGTTTTTCTTATCTCGGTATGGGGGAGGAGTGAGTCTCAAAGAAAAAGACCTCAAAAGGAGGAAGAATGGCCGCTGAGCACGGGGGCAACAGTGAAATGTCCTTTTCTGGACATATAGTAGAAACTGCTTCAGAGAATTCATGAAGAGGAGAGTGGAGTCTGAGGGCATCGCAGACTGACCAGCTCCACCAACTTCTTTCTGATTGAGGGATACCTTCTTTTAAAGTCATTATCTGGCCTTTATGAAATGACCCACCATCCCAGCTCAAGCTACAGAGGTCCTACATGGTAGAACCTACTAGCTGAGCATCCTTATCTCAGTTGATGTGTGGAAATAAGCAGCAAACATGTTGTGATGCTGGGGACTATGCCAGCAGAATTTTGAATACCAGCACAGCCAATGGTATTTTTAACATAAATAGAGTCAGCAGAGTTTCCATCCTAGAACCGACCAGGAAGAAAGACCTGGTGATCTACTTCCAAAAATTAGCCTTTGAAAGCCTTATGGATCAGACAAGGTCTTAGGGATCACAGCAAAAAATTGCCCGACTCATTTGTTTTGGGCACATCATCAGGACAGATTCATTACTAGAGAAAGACATAGTATTGGCAAAGTGTAGGGCCAGTTTGCCAGCAATTATGAGAATGATGCAGGACAGGGCAATATTTCACTCTGTTGTACATAGGTTGTCATGATTCAGAGTTGACTTGAAGGCAGCTATCTATTATCTCTCTGTGTACTTATCTATCTATCTACCTATCAATCTAATATGGCCTCAGCATTCCAAAAGTGCTTTCATATGCACTGTCCTCAGTGATACAAAAGCCCTGAGAGGTACCAGGATGAACAGTAGCAGAGCAAGATTTTACAGAGCAAGAGAGTGAGAACAAGAAGGAAAGAATAGCATACATCAGGAGGGACAGAGCTGAGACAACAGCAGGAACTCGATCCCCCACCAGTCCTTCCATAAGGCTGACTCATGCTTGGTCACTGCTGCTTCCACAGCAGGTGAGAATGGAGAGCTCACCTCACCATTCCTGAATAGCTAGGGACAAAAGCAATCTGTGCTACTAATATTAATAATAAGTATTGATTATCTCACTGCAGGAGTCCTGAGATGGCCATCTCTGAGCTGCTGGAAGCCAGCAGCAGCAGCCACTAAATTGTGTTTATGGGAAGCTTTTTACCTGAAGGGGTTATCATTCACTCTGGATCAATAACCGATCAATCCACCTGCTTTGCACATTGCAAATCCTCCAGATCTGTCTGCAAGAGGAAAGAGAAAGGCAGACAATCTGTTTACTGGGAAAAGATGACACAATAACAAGTTAATGCAACCACTTAGGCTTGATTACGTAAGCTCTATTTTTTTATCCAGTGAAGTATTGTAAGTTATATGCTGAATCTACTAAAGTTAAAAAAAAAATGGGGCGGGGGATTGAAAGGCTAGGAGAAGGAGAAGAATATGGTATTAATTGAGTACTTACAGTATACCCAGCACTGGACAGGTTCTCTCATGCAATTCTAAAACCTCTGCAAAGTTGGTATTGCTATTATGTACACTTCCATGAGAAGCCAGGAGCCCAAGCTCAGGGGATGAAGTAGCCAGTTCAAGGTTCGTGGCAGAGCTGGAAGTCCAACCCCTGCCCCACAGGAGGGAGCAAGTTGAGTGCAAGCCAGTGAGGCATAGAGAATGTGAGTCCTGCTCTGGGGAGACCATGGGTTGTGCCAGGAACCACAGCAGAGTGTAATAGGGTTTGTGGGAAACCACACTGGATTCTTCCTCGCAGAGTTACTTTCCTCGATAATAGTTCCAGTACTTGCTGATGAGTAGGAATCAATTTAATGGCATCAAACACTGCTTGCTGATAGGGTCAGTACATTAGCCACAATGATGGATTCAGGAATGCTGGATCAGGCAACATTTTGCTTTGTTATATACAAGTTCATCATGGGCTGGAGTCTTCTCTACAGCAGTTTATTACTTCCATCCATCCATCCATATCTATTTATGGATGAGTTGCTGACTTCTGTGTGGCTTTTAACCCATCTGAAGCCAGCTCCTAGATTTCCTCTGGCCATTGCTCTGCTCACAAGCTCCAACAGCATCCAGGGTAAGATGACAATACAATGTCTTTGAGAACTCAAACTGCCTTACTGCCTCCAGGAGCTGCCTGCATAGACCATCTCAGCCAGCCTGGTTGAATCTCTCCCAGAGAGCCCTCTGGGCCTGAGCTCTCTGAAAACACTCTCTCTTCCCAGTGACCCACATGTCTTCCTGGGCCCCCAACCATCCTACAGAGACACCAGTCCCCTGATTGGTCCCTGAGCACTTCACTCCAGAGTCTCTCCCTCCTCCCTGTACCAGCTTCTCCCACCCCAGGGGAGTCTGCCCTTCCACACATGGAGGACAGCAGCCCCTCCTTGAGAGGCTTCATCTCAGGTATATACACATCAGTCGGAGCCCTCAGAGGCAGGATGGAGAGAGAAAGGATGAGGCAGAGGCCTTTGACAAGCTAGCTCCATGGTCCATGGTTCAGCCTTCACTCCCTCAGCTGCACGCCCTCTGTGTGGGTCCAGGCTCAGCAATCATTCCACTGTAGAAGTCAATGAGGGACCCCTGAGCAACTCATTCTTCCGCTTTTTACTGATTTGGTGAACATTGTTTCCCACCCACCACATACCACCGTTTCAAAGTCCATGTATTCTCCTTATTGGGGTGGCGACCCTGACGGCGAGATCGTGACTAGAACCGACCATTTGGTGTTCCTAGAAAAGAGCTTCTTGGGGTCTGTCTCCAAATAAGCAAATTTGTGTGTGACATGGGTCACCCACAAATTCCACAGCACTGGCACAATTAGCCACCTCTGAAAGGTGACATATTGCGTTTAAACAGTCACCCTGAGAGTGACAGATGTCCACAGAAAACAGGGAAATCTGCCCAGAGAAGGAGTTACAGAGACCACTCTGCTGGTTGTCAGGGCAGACACAGGGGAGGGGGGGGGTGTTGGACTCAGACCCAGCTTTTCTGCCCTTGTTGGGGAGGGGGAGCTACCTACTCCTACACTGACTAGGCAGGCCTGTTGGTTTGCCCCAAATCTTCTCAGTCCTAGGGGAGGGAGCCCCTTTGGTGCAGAAGGCAGAGGTGGGTGTGGCCACACCAGTCAGCCATTGATGGCCTTTGTCTCTGGCCTGTCCCTCCTTTCTGGTGACAGCAGCAGGGCCAGCTGTGTGGTGGCACTCTGGTGCTGTTCTGGTTAATTAACTAAATACACACTGTCTGTGACCTCACTGTGGGTAGGTTCCAGCATGAAAAACAGCAATTTATCTACAGTTATGTGTCCAAACTACTTTCCTTATCAACTTGCATGATTTTTCTCATTTTTTAAGTCAAAGTCATCGTGTGTGGCTCAGCTGAAATGCTCAGAGTGACAGTGACATGGTACCACTACTTGAGATAAATGATGGCCCTCCTAGATGCTGGAGACACCCTCTCCACCATTCCTGAGCCTGGGGCACTAAAAGCAGGCTGGAGGCAGGCACTCTTGCCTATTTCTTGTGTGGGAGGAGTTCTGCGGAGGAGCTTTAACTAAGGTGTCCAGATTTTAACATTGGTAAAGCGGGACACCATTGATAAAACTCCTATCCTGGCGAAATAGCCACATGGCAGCCGAAAATCATATACCCTAGCTTGTCGTGCATTCTTTCCAAAAATCGGGACTTTTAAAAAACTCTGCGGGATGCGGGAAAAATTGTTAAAAATCGGGACCGTCCCGCCAAAAGCGGGACGTCTGGTCACCTTAGCTTTAACATATTGGTCGGCTACACATTTGAGGGTCTATCTGGATGGGAAGAAACAGAGGAGCCTAATAGTTTCAAGCAGTGGTCATGAAATGGACTGTGCTAGTCTGGGTACTTTAGAGAAACAAATCCACAGAAACTCATGTATAAGAGAGAGTTTTATATAAAGGTTAAGTGTGCATCAAGAAAACATCCCAACCCAGTGCTGCCCAAGTCCACAAGTCCAAGATTAACCCATTAACCCATATGTCCAACACCAATCCACAAAGTCCTCCTCCATCTCACAAAACAGACGCAATGATGCCGACTGCAGGAGGAAAGCAGAGTCAGTGAGCGTGTAAACATCTCAGCGCTGGCAGGGGTCTCCACACAGGTGCTCCAGCACCCAGGACTGCAGTGGAGTAGGTCCATGCGGCGTTTCCTTGGAGATGTCTTGCAAGAAGTGAGCCTTGCCAGCTGAAGCAGGCAGCTGGCTAAGGCAGCTGCACCCTGGTCCAATCACAAAGCAAGAAACCGGAGAACTAGAAAGGTGAGGCTCACTGAGCCTTTTATCCCTCCACCCTTCAATTAACCCCACATGTGTTCATCGGCCAGGTTGGCACAATAAACTAACTACCTCATGGACCTTCTCTTTTCTCCCCACCTTTCTCTTTTGGTTTCTTGCCCAGGACGCTGACCTCATAGGACCCCTTCACAAGGACCCCTGTAGGCTAGTCCAGACTGTCCCTCAGAAGTAAAGACTGAAGACCGCAGAAGACAGGCCCAAGACAGGATAACTGTGGTGCCAGAAGCCACTTTTCCAGACCAAGAAAATACGTGTTGCAGAAGCAGAGACAGCAGTGGGGAACACCAGCTCTACTGCCACCATTATTCAGATGGGGTCCCAGGCCGGAGAAGAAGGGAGTCCCACTCCACGGTGGCAGGATTCTAAGTGAGGATTAGCAATGCCTCACTGCAGAAGGTAGAACGCCACAACCATGTCATCTGGTATATCTTGAGTCACCTTCTGCCACCTTCTGAGACCACATCACTCTACAAGGCCTTCAGGTGGCGCAAATTGTGTGCTGGAGGACGCTCCTAAAGGCTGCTGGGCTGAGCCCACCTGGCATGGCTGGGAGAAAGCAGCCTTGCCTTCACACAGGTTCACCCAAGAAACCAACCCCTCAGCCATCCAGTCAATTCCAACTCAGTGACCCAATGGGAGAGGAGAAGGTAGAAGTGTCCCAGAGAATTTCTCAGGCTGTACATCGTTATGGAGGCAGACTGTCAATCTGTCTTCCATGAACGAAACAGTGGGTTTGAATCATCACTTTGATCAGCAGCCAAGCACTTCAACCACTGCTCCACCAGGGTGCATCTGTGCGATTCCAGCCAAGAAAACCCCATGGGACAGTTTTATTCTGTAACACATGGTGTCACCATGAGTAAGAACCAACTCAAGGACAAATGGGTCATTCTGTGTTATCCTGTTGGCATCTCCTCCCCTAAAAAGGCACCACCTTCTGAATAGCCACAGGGAGTTTAGAAGGTTCCTTCTGTTTTGATTTTCCCGCTACTCAGTAAGAGACCTCTCTTGGGTAGTAGATATTGAACAATGCTGAATATAGGAGCTTAAATCAAGGAGACCTGACCCATCTCTGAAGAAACCAATGCACCAGATGGAAAAAAAACACAGGGATAACTCTTTAAGAGGGAAATTAAATGTATTTATCTGCTATGTATTCCCCAGAGGCTGTTAAATGCTTAGATGTTTAGAAGATCTAGAGGGATTTAGCACAGTTCCTTTTAGCTCTGCTTTTAAATATAAAAACATAAACAAGACCCTTCAAGGTGCCATATACAAAACCCTCTTACAATCCATCCATTGTAGGGCCACTCTAAATAGCAACATCAGCTCTGGGTACAGTAGGTTGCTCCCAATGCAAGGGCATTGAGTGGGGAGGTCTCCTGAGATGGAGAGGAATGCCATCCGTGGAGTAGCAACATATCCGATGGAAAACTGCGCGCTTCCGGTCAGTACTGCTTGTGCTTCCGCAGAGGGCTTCTGGACCATGGCTGCCAGCTCAGGGGAGAGTGCGACACTCGACCAGTCCGGTAGTGGTGGGTGGATTCTGACTCACGGCCGGTGGCCCGCGGGTGTCAGAGTGAAACTGCTCCACAGGGTTTTCTTTCCTTGCCATGTTGCTGTTAGGTGCCATCGACTCCGTTCCAATCCGTAGGGACCCTATGCCCAACAGCAGGAAACACTGCCCCATCCTCACAATGGTCCCTAGGCTTGAGCCCACCACTGCAGCCACCGTGCCAAGCCACCTCCTTGAGGGCCTTCCTCTTCTTAGCTAGCCCTCCACTTCTACTTTACCGAGCATGCTGTCCTTCTGCAGGGACGAATCTCTCCTAAAAACGTGTCCAAAGTATCTAAGACGAAGTCTTGTCAATCCTTGCCTCCAAGAAACAGTCTGGACAAAGTTGCTTGACTTGTTGGCAGTCCACGTGTTTTTCAATATTCTTCTCTTGCACCACAATTCAAATGCTTGGATTCTTCTTCAGGCTTCCTTCTTCAAAGTCCAACATTCACATGCATCTGAGGCCGTGGAAAATAGCATGGCTTGGGTAAGGCAAGCCTTAGTCCTTAAAGGAACATTCTTACTTCTCAATACTCTTAAGGGGTCTGTGTAGGAGATCATTATCCATTTCCAAATTCTCGCACCACCCTTAACAGAAGCTCAGTCGCTCCTTTTTTCACTTTGCCCCACCCCACCCCTGCTCCTCACTCCCTGCCATCAAGTCAATTCTGATTCATAGAAACCCTAAAAACAGTAGCACCACCTCTGTGGGTTTCCAAGGCTGCAAGTCTAATGGGAGCAGAAAGCTTTCTCCTCCCTTAGAGCAGTCTCACATGTAACCTACTAGCCCACCAGCACTTCTTCTTCCTGCCCCGGATAATAACCTCTAATGGTTTCTATGCTGTGGTTACTGTAAACACTTGTGGTTTTCAATGGCTGATTTCTCAGAAGTGCATAAACAGACTTCCTTTTGAGGTACCTCTAGGTAGAGAAAGGTGTGCATCGGGGTTATATCCTTTCACCACAATTACTCACTAGATATGTTAAGCAAGCAATCCCTATAAGCTGAACTATGTGAAGAAGAATGCCATGTTAGGATTGGAGGAAGGCTTATTAACAACCTGAAATTTGCAGATAATATAACCATGCTTGCTGCAAGTGAAGAGGACTTGAAGCACTTAGTAATGAAAATAAAAGACCACAGCCTTCAGTATGGGTTGCAACTAGGTGTAAAGAAAATGAAAATACAACTGAACCCATAGACAATGTCATGATAAACAGAGAAAAGACTGCATTTATAAAGGCTTTCCTTTTGTTGGATCCATAATCAATACTCATGGAAGCAGCAGTCAAGAAATCAAAAATGTACTGCATCAGGAAAATTGCTGCCCAGGAAAGAGCGATTTGCCTTTATTGTGGTGTTTGTCCATATAAAGTACATGTGGATGAAGCCTTCGGTGAATCCCCTCTGAACATCGACCAGGCATGTGAATAGCCTTGCTATCATACAGAATACATTGGAAAGTGGAATATGACTGATATAGCGAGGTTTAAAATCTAACACTCTATCATTTAATCTCTCTTTGAACCATTTTAAAGTTTGAAAAATAACTTCTGTTTTCCTCCCAACTGGGGTTTTTCTCTAGTTTATTATGCTATTGTTGTGATCCCTTTTGATTCTGCTTTTTTGTAGTTGTTGTTTTCCATATATGAAATCCATGGTGGCTAAATCTACAGAGACAGTACCTGGAGGTAAGGCAAGGAGGATGGGAAATTGGGGCTAATAACAAGGAGTATAAGAAAAAAAGATATGGTTCTAAAATTGATTGTGATAATAATTATAAAACACTTCTTGATATAATTGAACTATTGAATTGTATGATATTTTGATTATATCACAATAAAACTGCTTATGCACAAAAAAGTTGCAGAACAAGGATGTCATTTTGAGGACTAAGGTGTGCCTAGCCTAATCCATGGAATTTTCAATGAATATGCATGTAAAAGCTGAGCAATGAATAAGGAAGACCGAATAAGAAATGATACACTTGAATCTGGTATTGGTGACGAATATTGAAAGTATTGTGGCCTGCCAGAAGAACAAGCACATCTCTCTTAGAAAAAGTACAACCAGAATGCTCCTTAGAATCAAGGATGGTCAGACTCTGTCTCATAAACTTTGGATCTGTTACAGGAGAAACCAGTTCCTGAAATGGGACACCATGATTGTGTCCATGAAAAAAAAAAAGTTGAAATGGTCAGCAGAGGGTCAGTGCAAAAGCAGAAACCTGCAAGGGGATGGACTGACACAGTGGCTGCAACAATGGGTTCAAACATAACAACAGTTGTAAGAATGGTGCAGGACCAAGCAGTGTTTTCTTCTGTTGTGCATGGGGGCCTGGTGGGGCCTAACCAACTAGACAGTACCTAACAACAACAACTAGGTGATCTTGAATTTTTAACCTGTTGGTTAGCACTTAAGCACATTAACCATTCACACAACTCAGGGGCTCACCTTTCAGCAGTTATGCATCTGCAGAAAACAGGTCAGTAGAAAGGACATAGGGTCTGATACTGTACTCCAAATCAAGATCCAGCCCCTGGCAGGATAACATAGGAAGCTCAGTGGGTTTCCAGACTTGGGGTAAGAGGCACTTGAAGGTCACTGGCAAGGTGAGTGCAAAGGCAGAAGTCTCCTTCTCAGAAAAAGGGAAAAAACACTTGCCCTGGAATTGGGACAGTGCAGCACAAAGCTAAACTGAGGGTCTCTAGATCCAGGCTGCACTCCTAACTCTGCCACAAGCTGATGTGTAATGCAACTTAGTTAGATATAGTGCTAGAAGATGAGCCCCCTAGGTTGTAAGGTGCTCAAAACACACAGCAGATTTGGACGCACCCACAATAATGAGACTGGTGCAAGATGGGACAACATTTCATACTGTTGTGCATAGGGTTGCAGTGAACTGGAATCGAACTCATGGCAACTGACTGCATTGATAGACAACACCTGATCTATGGCACCTGATTTAACTCAGAATTTACTTCAAGACCTGAAGTCAGTGACCCCTTTGCAAGTCAATGCAGACGCATTTCTCTCTGGTGCCTTTCAAAGACTCACTCCGCTCTATGAAAGAGTTCTGGGGAAGGTTATGGCCAAGCAGCTCTCATCCAAACCCACTTCCAAGGCTGGCATGGCAGCTTTTGAGTTCCGGTTCCTTGAGATTCTGTCCACACAAGGAGACGAAGTGGAGAATAAAAGGAAATACTTTAGGAATTCAATTCAAAATGGAATGGAGAGATGCCATTGTCTTTTTTTTTTTAATCACTTTATTGGGGGCTCATACAACTTCCATTGTCTTTTCATTCCATTTCTCCAGCCACCTTTGGAAGTTTTGGAGCCCCCTCAGATATAACTCACCTGTAGCTGTCTGTGTGCAACAGCATGCACACAACCTTTTATTAGAGTATTCTAAGAAAAACAAACAAACAAAAAAGCACACAGAGGTTTTCAGTACGGCTATGTCCCCCTTGGGTCAAAAGGTAATTGCTCTCACTTCTTCCACCTGCCCAGTTTCCAGTCATTGCTTGAGATAGTTAAGGTTTATTGTGCCAACCTGACTGATCAATGCAAGTGGGAATAACTGAAGGATGGAGAGATAAATGGCTCAGTGAGCCTCGCCTTGCTAGTTCTTGGGTCTCTTGCTCTCTGATGATTGGACCAGGGTGCAGCTTCCTTAGCCAGTTCCCTGCTTCAGCTGGCAAGGCTCACTTCCTGCAACACATCCTTGAGGGGAAGCTGCATGGACTTACCCCGATGCAGCCCTGGGTGCTGGAGCAGCCGCGTGGAGACCCCTAGCAGCGTTGAGATGCTTACATGCTCACTGATTCGGCTTTCCTCCTGCAGTTGCCATCATTCTGTTTGTTTTGTGAGATTGGGGAGGGCTTCTTAGATAGGAGTTGGACATACGGGCTAATGTTGGACTTTTGGGCTTGGACAGCACTGGGTTGGGATGATTTCTTAATGTACACTTACCCTTTATCTAAAACTCTTATGCTATGAGTTTCTGTGGATTTGTTTCCCTTGCTTACCCAGACGGACAGAGCTGGTACGTATGGCAGCTTTTGCGATCCTCCTCCTCGAGACTCTGTCCACACAAGGAGACAAAGTGGAGAATAAAAGGAAATATTTTGGAATTCAATTCAAAATGGAATGGGAAAAAATCCATTTTCTTTTCATTCCACTTCTCCACCAACCTTTGGGAGTTTGGGAGCCTCCTCAGATATAGCTCACTGGTAGCTGTCCATAGGCAACGCCACACACACAACCTTTTGTTAGAGTCTTCTAAGAAAAACAAATACACACAGGCACAGAGGTTTCCGGCAAGGACATATCCCCCTTGGGTCAAAATGCCATTGCTCTCACACAGTCTCCCTGCCCAGTTTCCGGTCGTTGCTTTGGTTAGGTGCCATAAAGTTGATTCCAAGTCATGATGGTGCTATGCACCGCAGAACAAAGCACTGCCCAGTCCTGTGCCATCCAGACAATGGTTCCTGTGCTTGAGCCCATTTTTCAGCCAATGTGCCGATCTTTCTTGGGAAGGGCCTGCCTCGTTTTCACCGCCCTGTGCTTTACCAAGCAGGATGTCCTTCTGATGCGTCTTCGGACCTAGAGCTGCGCACCGTCAGCACATGGAGACAACAAAAGCTCTGCTCCCACAGACTCGACTCCACTCAAGTCACCATGGCTGGCTCCACTCTGAGTAAGCAGCCCCTCCTCAGTCACATTTCAAGTGCCCTCTGGCCCCAGGGGCCCCTCCTCTGACCCTAGATGGATATGACAATGTTCAGCTTCTACCCATTAGGCCTTGCGATCTGATGACGTTTTGAAGCTCTGCATAAGGTTTTCAGCAGCTCCTTCCTCTGGAGTGAGCAGTGAGCGGATCACTCCTTCATTGTCCGCTCTCAGTCTGGAAGCTCCCCTGAAACCTGGTCCCTTTAGGTGACCCTGCTGGTGTTTGAAATACCAGTGACACAGCATCACAGCAACCCACAAGCCACCACAGTAGGACAAACGGAGAGACAAGTGGTTCTAAGGAGAGACTGCCAAATTGTCATAGACTGAACATTGCCTCACAGAAAGACAGGAATTGGTGGACATGCCTGTGGGTGACATCGCAGCGCCTCTGATGTGCACAACCCATCCCACACACATGCACATACATCCACCACTGCAGACTCACCCTTTTTCCCTTTTTCTGTAAAGATGATTTCCTGGAAGTCTTTTTGAGCTGGAAAGCTTTCCTATAAAGTGGTGAAAAATCACTCCCTGCAGGAGACCCAATTTATTGGCAGAAATCCAGCAACCCAACGTATTGGGAACTAGCTTACTAATGAGTCTCTTCCATGTAAATTGGCTCATTATTATCAATTTTTGTCAGCTCTCGGGTGAGTCGATCTACTTCCACACTTTGGCCAAGGAGGCTCAGCGCCAATGCCAACTCGACTGTCCAGAACCCCATGTCCACAAGGGACTGGCCAGTCAAATCATCGTAGGAGGGTGAGGGGGGGATGGCGGAAGCCATGCCATTAGCGCTTGGAGTTTAATGATCAGAACAGAGATGTTAAGGAGACTTGCAAGGGGATGTTATAAAAACAGAGTTTGATTGAAAGAGCTGGCACGTAATGCAAATGAACACTTTGTCCCATGATTCATTGCTATCAGGAGAACTAAATTTGTGCAGCCCAGAGGAGAGATGACTAATGGGAGGCATAATAATTGTCGATTTATTCCTACGACGAATTAATCAAGAAGCCCGGAGGAGACAATGAGCGCGGTCACTACAGGTGTGTGCTCAGGGAGCAGACAGTGCGGGGAGGAGTCGGGAAATTGGGCTAAATAGCGGGAATGGCTTTCATAACACTGAGGTCAATCAGGTAGAGAAATCGCTCGCACCACAGGATGCTGCGGAATTAGCACTTGAGAAATCTGCAGAGACAATGTGGAGTTGGATGGTAATTTTTTTAAACATCGATGCATTTGATGGTGCATCTGGAAGACTCTAAGGCAAAATCCCGCCAGCCTAGAGCTCCTTCTCCAGCAGCCCCTCAGTTGCCTTGGCTTAGAATAGTCTGGAAAATACTTCCTCCACTAACTCAGTTTAACCCATCTTAGACCATCGAGTCCAGAGACACCCCTGAGCCCAGCAAAAGGTGCCCAGTAATATGCTAGGTGGCTACATCTCATATCTGACCTGGGAGTGAGGAGAGACATCAAGAGCAGATCAGCTCCCAGGAGACAGGTGCAAGCAGGGCCGGGCTTTAGACGAGGCCCAAGGAAAACCAAGACAGCAGTGAGCATTTCTAGCCAAGAGTTAAAACCCCTAACCAAATGAGCTGCCATCAAGTCCTGTCTGCTTCATGGAGACTCGGGGGTGCAGGGTGGAACTGTGCTCACAGAGGTCTCAACATGGCCAAACAGATCAACAACCTAAAGGAGGTTCAAATCCACCCAGCAGCCAAATGAGCTCCTTCTACTGGTTACAGTCAAGGAAACCTCCAGGTGCCAGTCTACTGTGTACATCACCCAGGGGTCTCCATGAGTAGCAATCAATGTGATGGCAAAGAGTCTAGGATTTGTTTTGTTTTTCCCAGACCTTTCAAAGGCAGATCACCAGGACTTTCTTCTGAGGCACCTCTGGTCAGCCTTTCTATGGGCATCTAGCACGTCAATATTTGCACTACCCACAGACTCCGTGCACTGAATAAATCCTAAGTGAAACAATCCCCTTTCTTGTAGGGAACCAATTGCCCCAAGGTCATTGGAAAAGTCTCATTCCTGAGAGGGAATGCATCAGGGATCTGTAGCGGTGTCCCATCCCTCTCCATTCTCTGCTCCACTCCTGCATGAAGCTACAAGTGGCAAATGGGTGGCTCCCAAGCCAGGCAGTTTGACCTCCTCAGTAATGTTTCAAATTAATTGCTAAGGTTTAAAATTTGACCGATGTCTGACAAATTCAGATTTTCAAAATGTTTTTGAGAAGGAAACTCTAACCATGCTTGGCCTGCATCATCAGATGGTAGGGGCTGCCGCTTGAAGTTCTGGTCTTTGTCGCCATACTCACTACTCGCTTTGGTATTGAAAGTCATCCTGCTTCATTTTCCCAGCAAAAAAACCCCAAACAAACCCAAAACTCACTGCCATTGAGTCAATGCTGACTCATAGCAACCTTAAAGGACAGGGTAGAACTGCCCCTTGTGAGTTTCCAAGACTGCAACTCTTTACAGGAGTAGAAAGCTCTCTTGTTCTCCCTCAGAGCAGCTGGTAGTTTTGAACTATTGACCTTGCATTTAGCAGCTCAATTCACAGCATTATGCCATATTTTCTCAGCCAGTTTCCCTGAAAACTTCAATTTTAGACCCTGGGATAAATGACCAGAAATTCAAGGTAGTTGACTGGTATTAACTTATGTCCCTGTGAAAATGCTTCTACCACCACCAGTTCCGACTCCTTGATTTCAGCTTAGGGTGACCCCTGTGTGCAAAGCAGAATGGCTCTCCCAAGGGTTTCCAGGCCTGTGACTTTTCAGAAAGCTAACTATGAGACTTTTCTTCTGAGGGCTCTCTGGGAGGGCTCAAATCACCAACCTTTTGATTGGCAGCAGAAAATGTAGCTGTCTGAGCCCCTCTCACACCTAGAGAGGCCCCAAATTGCTTATAATTTAGGGTTTCTGCTTCGTGACGATCTTCACAAGAGTACCACTCACTTAAACGCATGCGCCCTGTGGTCTTCCTTTGGGTTCCAGCTCTGACTTCTCCTCCCACTCGCTGGGAGGACGAAGCCTTTGATTCTAGAAGCGCTTGCGTGGGTCCTCTTATTCCAAGGCAAGGAGATCAGTGCGTCTGTTTCCCTTCTTGGTGGCTGCATGTGGCTCGGGCCCCATGGAGTAACCCTAGAGCCACACCACAACTCGGTGCAGGGTCTCTTGCATCTTTCTGCAAACACGAAATTGATTTTCTGCCTGTATTTTGGTGAGTTTAACATGTTTCTATAAGACTAAAATCTGCTGCCAAGTTGTAGTTTTTTCTTTTTCATTTATTTTTAAAGTACAGAAGGAAGCACTGTGGCACAGTGAAGCACAAGAAGGTGCCAAGACATGAGCAGCTGATGGCAGGCCCTGCCCTGGAGCTGGGAGATATGACAGGAGAACACGAAACAGCATATGAGCATCTGGTGGCTGCATGGAGAGGCAGCAGCAGGCAAAACTCATTAGACAAGGGACAAGAACTCATCGGAGAGCAGTCAGCTAATCCACCACCATGGCAGTGCCCACTGAGGGCCTTGTGTTGTGCTGGATGCCATGCTGAATCAGGCAGGAAGCAGTTGAGTGGAAGAAAAATATGTCTCTGCAATGTTACGGCCACTGTGTGTCCTGAGTTTCCTCCTATCTAAAGGACTCGGGTGCCGGACAGTATTCTGTTGTAATCCTTTGGCTAATTTTCAGAAGAAGATCACTGTGCCTTCTTTCTAGTCTGTGTTAGTCTGGAAGCTCTTCTGAAGCCTGTCTGCCTTGAGTGACCCAATGGTATTTGAAATAGAATGGCAAATCTTCCAGCATCATACCAACATGCAAGCTACCACGGTATGCAGTGACACTCCTTAGCATACCCTTTATTGCCCTTTCTCCCTTCCCCATCCTATTGTTCAAATCAACCTCCCAAACACATACCTGTACCCAAGTCCTAATTTTAGGATCTGTGTTTAGTGGCATACAAACTGAGAAGGGCCAGGGGAGTATGTCTGCAATTGGATCAGAAAGAGTTTTCGGGACCAGGAGACATTACAGGGTAAGGTTTTGCTAGACAGGAGAAGGGAGGGAGTAGAGAAACATTCCCAGAGAAGGGCACAGCCTGAGCCGAGAACTGAGCAAGAATATAAGTCTGACTGGATCGTGCAATTTGTGGGAAGCGTGGACAAGAGGACTGGGAAATCGAGAGCACAGCCACCCGAGGGTGGCTATGGCACGTGTAGTGTGGGATTCCCTTCATCTGTGTGGTGGTGACCAGAAGACTTCGTAAAGGCAAGAAGGGGCTGCATAAGGGATGAGGGAAGCCGGGTTGGGTCTGGGCTGCCCCCTGTGAACTGTGAAACTTCACAATGTGACCCTATAACCGTATGGGGATGTTTGTCCTGTAAGTGCCAGACTGGCACTCAGGGAGGCCACATGGATCAGGGCTGTGGCCCCAGAGTATGCAGAGCTCCTGGCCAAGGAGTAAGAATTCGTGGAGAAAAGGCTGCTTTTCCCAGGCAAGTTAGAAAGCTGGAATCCCCCGGTGGGCGGGCGGGAATTTGAACAGGTCCATTTGGGGTCTATGATTCCCCCTCCCCCGCAATGGTGTCCCACATGCTATGGTGGGACCAGGCCTCCCCACTTTGTCTGAGGAGTGGTTGAAGAGCTGGAGAGGCCATCCTATACACAGGCAAAGAGGAAAACAAGTAACCCATCAGGTCATACTTCACCTGCCATGTGACATCAGACAATCCATCAGACCCCTCGCCCCACTGACGGCATTCTGGAGCAGTCTGGCCCAGTGTGAGGCAGTGATGGAAATGCAGCCTTGGCTCTGTTCTGACTCCATGCAGCACCCTTCTCACTTACAAGGAGCTGGAAAAACTGGAGATGAAGTTCCGGAATTCGGAATGGCATTCTCCAGCACTCACACGTGCTCATTGCTGAGCTGCTTTCTTATTGCAAAGTCATGTCTCCTCTTAGGCTGGTATTTGGTAAAGTGTATACTGAGGGATGAAATGTGCATAGATTGCTAATAAATATTCTATTTTAAAGTATCTCAAGTTCAAAAACTTTGGAGGATGCTGTGTTAAGCCAACATACCCGAGTCGCTTTACCATAGACCTTCTCAGAGTCTTCAGTGTGCTCGGGACCAACTGTAGCATCTGTGCAGCCTGGCGCAGAGGCTCATCAGTGCACTCAGCACCTCCCACTGACGCAGCACAGCATCTCATCAGAGCTGGGGCCCTGTGCGCTCGGCTTCTTGTGCTGACAAAATTGTGGATCTCAACAAAGTCTGCACTCTTCCTCACAGACCCAACCACTACGGTGCCATGGAACAAACCTAAGGCAATTGTGCTTCAAGCCAAATTCTCGTCTTTCTCTTTCCTCCAAGATCCAGTGTTCAAGTGTGTATGGAAATAGGGTGGTTTGCAAGGAGCTCTGTGGGACAACGAAGAGAGGCCCTTCTTTTGTGTTAGGACTCTTTAATCTGTTGGGTCACTTTGAGTTTTAGTATGTGGGAATATTTTAAGTTTTTTAGCAAAAGGGGCTCCTCTGGCACAAAAGGGCAAGTACAACATTAGTCCACTAAGGTAAGCTTAAAAAGCACAAGGGACATAGGGGAAAAACCATTAAAGGCATAAATCCCCCGGGCCTGGGCCAGGTACTCTTGCAGGGTTCAGATCCAACCCAGGGATGCATATGGCAGCTAATTTAAAAGGAGGGGAAGAGAAAGAGGGAAAAAGAGGATGTGGATAGTGGTAGAGCCAGGCACTAACCCACCCATGAGGAGGGTATTGTTTATCTCCCACAGGAAAGGGAGAGAGGGACCCGACCTCAACCTGGTATACGAAGCCTTGAGAGCAGTAGGAAGCAACAATCTAACAGAGGTCTTCAGGGCCGGCCCCAAATCTACCTATGTCCACCCCACCCTCCCCAAAGACTGCACTACAGAGGACAGCGCTGAAAATTCAGCCTGGAGAGAGTCGTGGGTCCCAGACCACATAGGAGCAAACTAAGAGGGAGAGAGACAGTGGACCGCATCCTGGCCCACCAAGCCCCAAGAATGACATTGGCACAGAGAAGACCACAGAGCCAGCCCCATCATAACATGACATCTCCTCAGTGACTCACAGCACTGCAGGGGACAGCACTAGAGACATAGTGTGGGAATTGTTCCTGGTCTGACCCCACCCCCACCCCCACACCAGGGTGAAACACAAAGGGAGTGCAACAGAGCAGCAAAGGGAGCAAAGCAACAAAGTCCCTGAGGGATCCTGAAAATAGACTTCAAACTCAGAGGGCAGGGCTTGACACCTCATCAGACCTATCAGAAAACATATATAAGGGTCAGCAGACAAACCTGGAACTATTTATCAGCCCCCTTTTTTTCTTCTTTTTTCCATGTCTATCTATATAAGATAGCCAAGATAAACAATCCTGAGGAGAAAATAATGGGACCCACAGTTCCAGGGGACAGGGGAGCGGGAGAGGAGAGAAGAGAGGGGGAAGCCAACAAACCCAGGGACAAGAGAACAACACATCTAAAATCAATGGGAGAAGGGTATGAATGCTTGGTGGGGCTTGATCAAGTACAATGTAGCCAAGAGGAATTACTGAGAGCCAAATGAAAGTCAAGCATGATAGTGGGACAGGGGAAAAGTAAAAGAAAATAGAGGAAAGAACTAGGAGGCAAAAGACATGTATATAGGTATAAATATAGGTATGTATATATGTAAATATATTAATATATAATGATAGGGATATAGATCTATGTATGTTAAGTATCAAAGTAGCAGATGGACATTGGGCCTCTACTCAAGTCCTCCCTCACTGCAAGAACACTTTGTTCTAATAACCTGGCATTCTGTGATGCTCACATTCCCAACACAATCTCTGAAGTCAAAATGGATGCATAAGCAAATGGGGTGAAGAAAGCTAATGGTCCCCAGTTATTAGAAGAGATAGCATCTAAGGTCTGAAAGGCTTAAACAAGTTACCATCTAGCAGGGAAGCAGCAAAGCCCACACGGAAGAAGCATACCAGTCTGTGTGATCACAAGGTGTCAACAGGATCAGGTATCAGACATCAAAAGACCCAAAAGAACAATCATATCAATGCAAATGAGGGGGGTCGGAGTGGGTAGCCAAAGCCCATCTGTAGTCAATTGGACATCACCTCACAAAAGGGGTCACAAGGAAGGGATGAGCCAGCCAAGGTGCAGTACAAACAAAACACACATTCCTCTAGTTCTTTAATGTTTGCTCCCCACCACTATTATGACCCCAGTTCTACCTTACAAATCCAGCTAGACCAGAGCATTCACAGTGGTACAGATAAGAGTTTTTGACATATGGAATCCAGGACAGATAAATCCAGGACAGATAACCCCCTCAAGAGCAATAATGGTAGCAGCAGTACTATGAGTAAGGGGAGAAAGGGGAAACCGATCACAATGATCAATGTATAACACACACACACCCCCATCTGAGAGGTATGAACAACAGAAACGTAGGTGAAGGGAGACAGTGGACAGTGTAAGATATGAAAATAATAATTTTTCAGTTATCAAGGAGTCACGAGGGTAGGAAGGTGGGGGAAGGAAGGAAAAAAGAGGAGCTGATACCAAGGGCTCAAGTAGAAAGAAAATGTTTTGAAAATGATGATGGCAACATATGTAAAAGTGTGCTTGATACAATTGATGTGGGGATTATTATAGGAGCTATAAAAGCCCCCAATAAAATGATTCATAATTTTTTAAAAAATCAAAACTCAGAGAAATTTGGGGGTGGGGAAGGGTGGGTTCTGCTGTTTTTGCTGCTTCTCTTTTGCTCCATCCTTTTAAAGAAACGCAGCTATGAAGCAAAGTTCTAGGAATTACCATCAATGACTTGCTATCATAGATGAATATAACATTTATAAAAGCATATTTTGGCTGGGGATGATGTGTAATATTTGCCCTGAAAGAACCAGCATTGCTAAAGAGCTGTGGCTCCCTGCCCTCCCTGATTCTCCTCTTGAGGTACTTATGGTCAGAGGTAGGAAAGTGGTAGAGACCCAACCCTCTGCTTTTTGCGTCATTTACAAGTACTCAGAAAAGTGGGGGGCATGATTGCTTCCTGCTGCCCTCCAGAGTCCTGGGGGGCTGGAGGGCCCGAAGCCCACCCTTTGGCCAAGTCAGAACTCTCACGGCGGTGCCATTGTAAGCTCTGGTCTCGGCCCCTGGGTCTACTAGGCAGGAGATAGATGGCTGGCCATGCCTTTCCACCTCCTCTTTCCTCTGCTGTCTCTGTTATAGTAAAATGGGCTAAAGGCAGACTCCTACCTCTCCACCTCTCTGTCTAGGTAGGGAGCAGGCAGAATCCTTGCACCAGAGGTTCCATCTCTCCTTAATCCCGGATGTGCCCAGGCAGTGTACCTGTCTATAACTATATGGGTATAAGTTGTTCTTCCATAAGATGCAAAACACCTGCCCTTGCTTGACCCACTCAATTCTGGGCAGGAAAGTGAAGGCTGATTCCCACATAGCTGGACAACAAAGAGCTGAAATGCCTCTGCTCACGTTACTCCTTGGGGTCAGCTCTGCCTCCTGCTGATTCCAGGTGTGCCCACGGGATTTATGTTATATGGGATTTGAAAGATTGGCTTTCCAAAAGGAGACTATCAGGTCTTTCTTCTGAAGCGCCTTCGATAGACCTGACCTCCAAACTTTCAGTTAGCAGTCAGACGCAAATAAGCCACTTGGATCATCCAGGGACCCCTGCCAAACCCCTTCAATAAACCCCATCTTCCATTCTTTAAACCCTCAACTCCTGAGAAGGTTCCTCCGAGGCAACTAAGATCTGGATTCATCCACAGTCTTGACTGCCATGGTTGCCTTCTTAACCTTGGCCTTGCACATTCCTCTCAACTCTGTTGACACTCATTGAGCTTAGTGTTCCAAACTCCCAGACTTCTTTTCAAGTTTTCCCTCTGCCATGATGCTTGTCCCCCGCTGCCATGTGGAGCACACCCATCCATCTCTCAAGGCTCACTTCCAACATCAATTCCTCTAGGAAGCATTTCCCAATCCTTACCTGCCAATCAGGTGAAACTATTCACTCTTGTACCTTGTACCCTTATACAAGCAGAGGTTATAAGCACGGCCTTGCTCAGACATCTCTTTGTCAAAAGTGTATCTCCTCCACCTAGAAAATCCAAAGCAGAATCTACTTATCTTTCATTCCCCTAGACAGGACCTGGTGCACAGTAGGTATTCAAACAATAAGGGTTCACTAAATTTCTAGATTGGTCGTACAGATGCAAGCACCTTAAGAGCTGTAAGCACTGGTCCAAGAAAGATTCTTGAGCTGAGCCCCTGTACAGAACAGAAAGCGATGATTCCCTTCCTCCTCCATCTCATGCCCTCTCAGCACTTCCTTTCATTCCCTCCCTACCCTGCTTAGTTTTCATGATGAGAATCTCAGAGTCAACATCGGTATGTGAGAAGGCAGAGAAGAGAAAAAGGAAATAGCAATCTAAAGGGTGACAGCCTTGAAATGTGGAGTTTGAAAACTGCCTGGGGATTCAAGTTCACAGCCTTAGCAAAGTAGATGCAAATACATATTCAGATATAATGCAAATGCACTGGTGAATTTCCTCACTCATTACTGGTGCCTGGTGTGACTGGAAGTCTTTGGAAGTAGGAGGGTGTTTTTGTTTGCCCTGTTCTTCTCAGCTTCCCCTATGAGGCCCACCCAGAGCTGAGCTCCAGACAGTGAGAAGGGCACAAAAGACTAGTCCCTGTGGAGGAGATGTCCCCAGGGAAATCCTCCAATTGATGCCACAGTAAAAAATCCGCAGGGGTGGAGAGGCTGCCTGGAGGAAGGAGAGATGATCCAGTCCATGTGAGCTCTGGAATGCAGAAGAGCTGGAACAGCTTAGAAGCCCAAATCAGATGAGGCTTCACATGGTCTGCAGGGGGAAATGCTGCAGGGACCGTCTCAGAGGACCAGCTGATGGCTCTAAGACCCAATGGTGGGGAGGGGAAAGAAGCAGAGAAAGCTCAGGTTTGCTTAAGGCTCTACAGAGAGCACAGAAGAGCTCCCAAGGGCCTTGACATCACTGAGGTTGTGATTGGTGAGCCTTTGCCTGGACTCCAAGCACAGGTGTAGATGATATGACTCCAGGTGCTTGTTTCTGATTTTAGTTATTGATTCTTTAAAACTTCTTGTTGTAAATTGGGTGAAGGTGTATGGGACAGATAGTTTCCAATCAACAATTATACATATTTTGTTTCATCTCAAATCCTCGCAAATAAAATCCTCTTATGCTACATCCTCCTCGTGTTTCCTCTTTCCATTCCTTCTTCTAAACTTTGTTAGTGAGCAAATGCTGCCCCTTTGATCTCAAATGCCTTATTACTCTACAGTGTGTGTCATTGTTCTCCCTACAAACTTTATTGTTTGGCTCAAAATTGAGCCGCAGAGGTGAGTTCAGTTCCAGAACTGAAGGATGTCAAATGCTTCATACAGAGCCGTGAGGCTTGCACCAGTCTCATTCTGACCAGTGAGATGATTTCATGATTTTAAGTTTTGTTCCACATTTTTCTCCCAGGCTATTCGGGATCTTCTTTTGTGATCCTTCTCTCTGATCTCTTGGTAGTGGTAGCCAGACATCACCTAGCACTTTCAATCTTTGGGTCTTAGACACTGATGTTGGAGCTGCCCATTAGGACATTGACTAATTGTTCCCAGGCACTTCTATTGTCTTCACTCTTCTCCCATCTGGATGGGGAAAGACCAGTAGTTGCACCAGTTTCTACTCACCAAAGTACGATATAGAACAAGATCTTTGTAGATTGCTATGCCAAATGACCTTGGTGTTCCCTGAGACTATGGTCCTAAGCTCCCTAGTCCACCTAGTTACTCCCTCAAAGTGTTTGGTTATGTCTCAGAAGTTTTCAAGACTTCTCTGTTGTGCCGCCACATTCATGGCTATATTTTCAGCAAAGGTAAATACACATATACGAATATCCTGTCAAACCTGTGTGTGTTCAGAGGTATACTCCCATTCTCCCTCCTGCATCTGTTCAGTCTGAAACTTATGCTCAGGAGAGCAGGACTGACGGTCTCTACCCTTTGTCAAGGAGTCCAAGCTAAGAAGAAAGACATTGCTTCCAGCACCAAGATAGCCATGTACTTTTATGCTGACTCTGAACATCAGGAATTTCAGCTAGGTCCACAACAGTGTCATACTACTAGCAAACTGTGCGGTCAGAATGTGTGCATCTGCCTCCAATAAGCTGCACTGGGCTCATGTGTATCAGCACCTGGGACAGCACTCTCCTTTGTTTGAAGTGTTGAAAAGACATGTAAGCCCACAACTCGCCTATTGATTTTGTTAGGTGCCACTGAGTTGGTCCTGACCTGTAGCAACCCTATGTACAAGAGAAGTAAACACTTCCCAGGCCTACACTATCCTTGCAAATGCCCCCATGCTTGATCCCACTGTTGTAGCTACTGAGTCAATCCATCTCCTTGAGTGCCTTCTTGATTCCTTGAACCAACTTGATTCCTAGAAAATTTGGCCCAGAATATGACCTGCTCCCTCTGCAAGTTTATGTTTCTGGTATTTTTTTTTTCTGCTCTAAATTCAGATTTCTAGACTACCTCTGTCCCATTGCTCCATGACACATCTAAAAGCCCTCTCTTCTCTGGCCTCCTGAAGCTTAAGTTCTAGGCTCCATTCTGTGAATCCTGCTCCCCTGCCAGATACCTGATGTCTGCCTTCTTTACATTAATCACACCACCACCCTAAGGCCAATGAAACGGGTGTACAAAGGAGCATCTTTGTTGTTGTTTTTTAATCATTTTATTGGGGCTCATACAACTCTTACCATAATCCATACATACATCAATTGTGTAAAGCACACTTATACATTTGTTGCCCTCATCATTCTCAAAATTTGCTTTGCGCTTGGGTTCCTGGAATCAGCTCATTTTCCTTTTTCCCCTCTCCCTCCCTCCCCGCTCCCCTATCCCTCATGAACCCTTAATAATTTATAAATTATTATTTTATCTTATCTTACACTGCCCGGCGTCTCCCTTCACCCACACTTCTGTTGCCCATCCCCTGAGGAGGAGGTTATATGTAGATCCTTGTGTTCAATTCCCCCTTTCTACCCCCCCCTTCCCTCCTGGTATCGTCACTCTCACCACTGGTCCTGAGGGGTTCATCTCTCATAGATTCCCTGTGTTTCCAGTTCCCATCTGTACCGCTGTGCATCCTCTGGTCTAACCAGGTTTGCGAGGTAGAATTGGGATCCTGATAGTTGGGGGGAGGAAGCGTTTAAGAACTAGAGGAAGGTTGTGAGTTTCATTATTGCTACACTGAACCCTGAGTGACTCATCTCCTCCCCACTACCCCTCTGCAAGGGATGTCCAGTTCTCTACAGATGGGCATTGGGTCCCCATCACATGCTACCCTCATTCACGATTATATGATTCCCCATCCCCCAGTCTTTGGTGCTTGAAACCTGGTCCCTTCGGACCTTCATGATCACACATGTTGGTGTGCTGCTTCCATGTTCGCTTTGTTGCTTCTGGGTTAGATGGCCGCTTGTTTACTTTCAAGCCTTTAAGTCCCCAAATGCTATAGGTCTCAATAGCTGGGCACTACTAGACTTCTTCACCACACTTACTTATGCACACATTCGTCTTCAGCATTTATGTGGGGAAGGTGATCACACAATGATGGTTTTTGTTCTTTGGTGTCTGCTACCTGATCCCTTCAACACCTCATGTTCCCACAGGCTTATGTGCTTATTCTCTGTGGGCTTTGTTGATTCCAAGCTAGATGGGGGGAAATAAAGGGACCAATGGTCCCAGAGGGACATGTGCGTGTGCGAGGGAGGGGAAGGGAGGAGGTGCTGGCCAACCCAGGGACAAGGGAACAATAAGTGGTTCAAAACCAATGGCAGGGAGCGGATGGGAAGACTGGTAGGGAGTGACCAAGGGCAAGGTAACTGAGAGGAATTACTGAAACCAGAATGAAGGCTGAACATAGTATTCTGAAACCAGAATGAAGGCTGAACCTGGTAGTGGGACAGGAGGAAAGCATAAGGAAATAGAGGAAAGGAGTAGGAGGCAAAGGGCATACATAGAAGCCTAAATACAGACATGTACATATGTAAATATATTTAAGATTATGGGGGAAATGGACCTATGTGCATATAGCTATAGGTTTAGTAGTAAGGTGGCAGGTGGACATTGGGCTTCCTTGTGCGCATTCCCTTAATACAAGAGCACCTTGTTCAGCTAAATGGTCATTTCACGATACCCACCTTCCTGACATGATCGCTGAAGACAGACATGTGCATAAGCAAATGTGGTGAAGAAAACTGATGGTGCCCGGCTATCAAAAGATATAGCATCTGGGGTCTTAAAGGCTTGAAGGAGTATCTTTCTAATTTGACTCCCAAACATCTCCTTCTCTCTCTTTTTCAACACCTAGAATAGGAAGTACCCATTGAGAGCCATTGGACTTTGCTTTCACACCTCCACCATTCTCAAGCAAAGAGATGCTAGAAACTAAGAATATTTCTTAGAGCTAGTTAACCTTGCTCTCTACTTGCTAGCACAACAGAGGAAAGCCACTGAGAGGTAAACTCCACTCTTCCAGGTCACAGGAGGAACATCATAAACATAAGTAGACTCAGATCCACTCGGTTTAGAAGAGCTGTAGGCTTTTGGATTACCACTGTGGAGGACTACTGGGGCTTAGCCTGAGCCTTGCCACAGGCTTGGCTGGTGCCAGGCTACGTTGGCTGGTCAAAGTACTTTACTTCAACACAACCGCAGCTTGCCTGCCACGTTTGGGTAGGGCTTAAACCTTTCTAGCTCCAGGCCAGGCAATAGGGGCTCAGCTATTTCTTTACTTTTTTTCCCTCTCTTCTCACTTCCCACCACAGTCTTGGCAGGTTCAGGTTTTTTTCCCTGTGTTTTTCCTCTCTTTCTTTCCTTTAACATGCCCTTCCACCTAGGGAAACTCTGGCCATGCTCCACCCAGCTGTGGGAGCTCCTTCCTACCCTCTGCAGCCTTACATACAGCTGGGGAAATCCCACCCACCTCCCACCACACCCCAAATGGCTGGGGGAGCTCCCATCTGCCATCCAAAGCCCTTTAAGAGGCTGGGGAACTCTCACCCACCTTTTGGGGTGTTCCACTCAGATGGGGAACCTCTGATGGCCTTCCACAGTGTTCTATGTGACTGGGGAATCCCTTCACCAGAAGCATCAGCCCTACATGTGGCTGAGGGAACTTCCTCCCACTTTCTGCAGAGCTTTACACAGCCTAACGCAGATCCGCCACTCTACTCCAGTGCCCCACGATCAGGTGGGAGTCTCTGCGGTGATTTTGCAAACTAAGACAATTCCACCCACCATCTGAGGTGCTCTACACCAAAGCAGGCATACCCACTTGCCCTCTGTGGCACTCCCATCACAGCAGGCACCCCTACAAGACTTCTGAGGTGCTCTAAGCCGCAATAGGCCACCCCACCAAAGCTCCTGTGAGATCATCCAGTGTAGCACCATCCTCGCAGGCCCACAACCACCAAACCAGTGGCCCCTGAGAGAACCACCCAACTTGCCCTCCAAATAACAGAATACTGGTTGGCTAGGGAAAGAGTGAAACCACAGAAGGATAAAGTGGTAACCCAAACCCTCAGTGCAGTTAGTCACAGGCAATTCAAAGAAGCATTCCTAAAAGTCTCCCAAAGAGAGATCCCAGTGCTCTTCAACTCTCTGGAACATGGCACTGGGCTCCTCTAAAATGGCACACAGCAACCAGCACTAACAGCCTCAACAACAACAACAGCAATCCAGAAGAAAAAAAGAGGCAATGTCAGAAGTCCTGAATGTAACAACGCACATAGAAGAACTAGACGTTGTAAATAGAAAGAAATCTTTAGAATGTTGCTTGGAGTCACACAGGATAGGAGGGAAGCAATACAGTAAAAGGATGAAATGATAGAGGCGATAATGGCCACACACCAAAGCAAAATACAAGACCTAAGGGACAAGATAACAAAAGCCAATAGCAAAATTACAGTTTGCCAACAGACTTGAGGATACAGAGAATTGCAACAGTGACCTAGAGGATAACGAAGCAGACTTCAACAAACAGAGAAGGTAGTCAAATAAGCTAATCAGAGAAGGTGAAGAAACTTGAGAGCCATGTCTGATGCTGCTAATAGGAACAACATTAGAATATTTGGACCACCAGAACAAGACATAAAAAAGAAGTCAACAGCAAAAATAGTTAGGGAATTCTTAGAAGAAAACTTCCCCAACTTAATGAATGAAAACCAGGCAATCATTCAGGAGACTCAAAGAACACCAGCTAGACTGAATCCCAAGAAGATATCACCAAGGCATTTAATGGTAAAACTGTCCAAGTTTTAGAAAAAGAAGAAAATCATTAAGAGCAGGTTTGGAAAAATAAGCAGTCACGTATAAAGGCACTCAAATAAGAATATGCTCAAACCCATCAGCATACACTGAAGAAGAGAGTGGAGTAACATATTCCGAAAATTGAAGGAAAATAATGCAAACCCAAGAATACTCTATCCAGCCAAGTTATATATCAAGATAGATGGAGAAGTAAGAGTATTACCAGAAAAGGAAAGCCTCAAAGAATATGTTAAAAGAGACTTAGCCTTATAAAATATCCTTGCCTACCCAGTATGGGCAGAAGAACAACACTCACAAAGCAAAAGTAAGAGACTGCCACATAGAACAACCCCATCCAGAGGGCAACAAAGAGAAAACAGCCCCCAAGATAATATTGGTTCAATGGTGGAAAGAAAGCAAGAATGAAACACACACACACACACACACACACACACACACAACACGATGATATGAAAAGGAGGTAAGAAAACACTGATATGAAAGGGAGGTAAAAAATCACCCAATACAAAAGGTACAAGATGACTTCACAGAGTCCAATGGACTGAACTCAGGCATTAAAAGGCAGAGGCTAACAGACTGGCTTAGGAAACTCAACTCATCTATCTGCTGCCTCCAGGAGACACATATCAAGATAACAGACAAAAATAGGCTGAGAATCAAAGGCTAGAGAAAAATACACCAAGAAAATAGCAATTAAAAAAAAGCCGGGGATGCAATCCTAATCTTGGAAAAAAATGATCTCAAGGTGCAAGCCATAACAAGAGATAAGGAGGGGAATTATATAATGCTCAAGGCAACAGGAGACCAAGAACCAGTGAGCATAATAAATATATAAGCGCCCAACAAGAGACCGGCGAGATTTGTCAAATGCTCCAAAAGATGAAAGAGAAATCACAGTTTCAACAATTATAGTGACTTTCATACACTGCTCTCTGAGAAAGATAGATCACAGGGAAAGAAGCTTAACAAGGAGGCTACAGATCTAAACATTACAATTAGACTACTTGACCTGATATTTTCAGAGCTCTCCACCCAAATGCAAAATAATTCATTCTTTTCAAGCCCACATGGCAAATACTTGAAGATAGAACACATGTTGCGACACAAGTAGAATCTGCAAATTCAAGCACATAAAGATCATACAGACTTCTTTCTCTGACCACTATGCTGTAAGGCTGGAAATCAACAAAAAGACAGTTAAGAAAACAAGGGCAAACAATTGGATGATGAATAACTGTTGAAAAAGGAGTTGGTACTGGCCCAGATCAGAGATGAAATGAGGAAGTTCCCAGAAACCAGCAAGAATTAGAATACTGTGTACAAAACCTGTGGGACACAGCAAAGACAGTTATCAGAGGAAGTTTTATAGCAATACATGCACACACGAGAAAGGAAGAGAGATTTATTATTGATATGCTGACACAAAATTTACATCAATTAGAGCAGAGTCAACAGGACAACCCCACTAATAGCAAAAGAAAAGATATAGTAAAAATCAGGGCTGGAATTCATGAGAGGGAAAACAAGAAAACCATGTAAAAAAATTGATGCAGCTAAAAGTTGGTTCTTTGAAATGATTAACAGAATTGACAGAAAACCTAAATAAGAAAGGAAGGAACAAATTTCAATAGCAAGGATGAAGGATTGAACAGAGGACATTACAACGGACCCTAATGAAATCAAAAGGATAATCACACAGTACTATAAAGGCCTGTAATCCAAAGACTTCAACAACTTGGAAGAAATGGACAAATATTTGGAAAAACAATCCCTCCCTAGACTATTCCATATGACACCAAGAAACTCAACAGACTCATAGCAATGGAAGAAATAGACAGTTATCAAGGGATTACCAAGAAATAACTTCCCCAGGCCAGATGGGTTCACAACAAAATTCTACCAAGCATCACAGAAGAACTGACACCAGTCCTACACAACCTCTTCCAGAACATAGTAAAGGATGGAAAATTCCCGAACTCTTTCTATGAAGCTAGTAAAACTCTGATACCTAAAGTGGACAAGGATCCCAGAAGAATCAATAACTACAGGCCAATATCCCTAATGAACATTAATGCAAAAATCCTTAATGAAATACTGGCCAATAGAATATAAAAGTACATAAAACAAATAATTCACCATGAACAAGTGGGATTCCTACCATGGATGCTTCAACATATGAAAGAATATTAGTATTATTAGCCACATTGACATGAAAAATTATAACAAACAGACTTGAAACTATTTATAGGCTTTTCTTTTTTGTCATTGGTTTTTAGTTGTTGTTTTATTTCTATTTTCTTTTTGTGCTATTATTGTCTCTGCATGTCTATCCAGATAAGATAGGCGGGATAAACAAACCTGAGGAGAAAACAACAGGACCCATATTTCTGGGGGACACAGGAAAATGGGAGACAGGGGAAAAGAAGGGATGTGTCAACAAACCCAGGGATAAGGGAACAACCTGTGATCTAAAACAGATGGCAAGGAGGGCATATGATGCCTGGTGGGGCTTGATCAAAGCCAAGGAATTTGTGAAACCCAAATGAAGGCCGAACATGATATTGGAACAAGAGGAAAATAAAAGGAAATAGAGGAAAGAACTAGGAGACAAAGAACATTTATAGAGGTTTAAATGCAGGCATGTACTTATGTAAGTATATTTATATATAATGATAGTGAAATAGATCTATGTATATATATTTATATGTTAATTATTAAGGTAGCAGACAGACATTGGGCCTCTACTCAAGTACTCCCTCAATTCAAGGACACTTTGTTCTAATAACCCAGAATTCTGTGATGTTCACCTTCCCTGACACAATTGCTGAAGACAAAATGGGTGTATTAGCAAATGTCTTGAAGATAACTGATGGTGCCTGGCTATCAGAAGATATAGTGTCTGGGTTCTTAAAGGCTTGAAGATAAACAAGTGGCCATCTAGCTGAGAAGCGACAAAGCCCACATGGAATAAGCACACCAGCCTGTGTAATCATGAGGTGTCAATGAGATCAGGTACCAGGTATCAAAGACCCAGAACAAAATATCATATCAATGTGAATTAAGGGGAGTGTGGAGTAGAGATCCAAAGCCCCTCTGTAGAAAATTGTACATACCCTTACAGAAGGGCCACAAGGAATTTACAGGCGAGTCAGGGTGCAATATAGCACAATGAAACATACAACTGTCCTCTAGTTCTTTAATGCCTCTTCCCCCCACCACTATCATCACCCCAATTCTACCTTACAAATCCAGCTAGACCAGAGCATGTACACTCATATAGATAAGAGCTAAAAACACAGGGATTCCAGGACAGATAACCTCCTGTGTTAGTCTCTGTTGACTAGAGAAAACAAATTCAGAGACACTAATATGTGTATAAGAAAAAGGTTTATATACAAGAGCAATTGAACAATAAGAAAACATCCCAACCCGGTCCAGATCAAGTCTATAAGTCTGATATTAGCCCATATATCCGATACCAATTTATAAATTCCTCTTCAGACTCATGTAACACATGCAATGACGCCAAATGCAGGACAATCACAGGTCAGTGTGTGGAAAGACTTGTTGATCCAGTGTAAGCATCTTAGTGCTGGCAGAGGTCTCCATGTGAATTCTCAAGCTCAGGATATTAGCACAGTTCCATGTGTCTTGTCAGTTTCAATGTCTCCCAGGGAGTGATGAGAGAGAGAGAGAGAGAGAGAGAGAGAGAGAGAGAGAGAGAGAGAGAGAGAGAGAGAGAGAGAGAGAGACCCATCCCCAAGGAGGAAAATACAGGAGTTCCCAGAATACTCAGTAGAAGGTCATGCCCACACAGAGGCCTCAATTGCTATCACCTGATTGACAGGCTAGACTCCACCTCTATACTCTTAATCCTCAAATTGACACCAGATTGCGTAACTACCACACCCCCTCAGGACCAATAATGAGAGCAGTGATACCAGGAGGGGAAGGGGAAGGTGGGGGTAGAAAGGTGGAACTGATTACAATGATCTACAGGTAACCCCCTTCCAGGGGGACTGACAACAGAAAAGTGGGTGAAGGGAGCCAGCAGTCGGTTTAAGACTTGAAAAAAATTTTTTAAATAAATTATCAAGGATTCATGAGGGAGGGAGGGCGGGGAAGGCGGAAAGTGAGCCAAGATCATAGGCTCAAGTAGAAAGAAAATGTTTTGAAAATGATTATCACAACATATGTACAAATGTGCTTGACACAGTGGATGTATTTATGGATTTTGATAAGAGTTGTAAGAGCCCTCAATAAAATGATTTAAACACACACACACAAATTAATTAATTAACGTTTAAAAAAATGATGGCAACATATGCACAAATGTGATTGATACAATTGATGTATGGATTGTTATACAAGCTGTAAGTGCTCACAGTATAATTATTCCAAAAATAAATAAAGGACATCCTTACTTTTCAATAGTCCAGTGAGGTCTCCTGGAGTAGATTTGCTAACACAATGCTTCTTTTGATCTCTCGAGTGCCACTTCCATGAGCTTTGATTGTGGATCCTTCACAACTTCAAATTTCTCTCCACCTTTCATGCTATTATCTATTGATTCTGTTGTGAGTATTTTGGTCTTCTTTACATTGAGTTGTAATCCATACTGCTGCCGGCAATCCTTGATCTTCATCAGCAAGTGTCTCGAATATTCCTCACTTTCAGCAAGTAAGGCTGTATCATGTGCATATTGAAGGTTGTTAGCAAAATGTCCTCCAATCTTGATGCCATATCCTTTTTCATATAACCCAGTTTCTCTGATTATTTTCTCAGCATACAGAATGAATAACTGTTGAGAGGATGCTACCATGATGCATACTTTTTCTGGTTAAAAACTATTCAATATTCCCTTTGTGTTAGGTCCGGTTGTCTAGAGAAACAAATCCAGGGACATTCATATATGTATAAGAGAGAGCTTTATACCAAAAAGCAATTGTATATTGAGAAAATACTCCAGCCTAGTCTAGATCTAGTCTATAAGTCCAACATTATCCCATATGTCTGATACTAGTCCATACATTCTTCTTTAGATCCACACAGCATATGCAATAATGCTGAATGAAGAAAGATCACTGGCCGGTGGTGGATCCAGGGGCAGTGGAAGCATCTCAGCCCTGGTGCGGGTCTCCACCTGGCTCCTCCAACTCCAGGGATCTGTCTGCCATCAGCATGGCTCCATGTGGCTTGTAAACAGGAATGTGAAGCAAAGAGAGAGTGTGTCCTACCTCCGTGGTTGAAGAGAGGAAAACTTTCCAAATCCTCATGAGAAGGCCATGCCCACAAGGAGGGGTTGCCAGACTGTGACCTGACTTATAAGCTAGACTCCACCCTTCATTCTTATTTATCAAGTTGACATGAAATTGCGTAACTGCTACACTCTTGATCCATATACAGTTTCTACATTGGCACAATGAAGTGTTCTGAAATTCCCATTCTTCTCAAGGCTATCAATAGTTTTTTATGATCCACAGAGTCTAGTGCCTTTGAGTAGTCAATAACAACACAAATAAACATCTTTCTGGTATTGTCTTTTTTCAGCGAAAACCCATCTGGCATCAGCAATGATATCTCTGGTTCCATGTCCTCTTCTGAATCCAACTGAACCTCTGGCAATTCCCTGTCAATGTACTGCTATAACTGTTGTTGGGTGATCTTCATCAAAATTTTACTTCATGTGTTATCAGGGATATTGTTCTGTAATTTGAATATTCCATTGGGTCACTTGTTTAGAATGGGCAAAAATATAAATATCTTCCAGTCCGTTGGCCAAGGAGCTATTTTCCAAATTTCCTGAAACAGACAAATGAGTACCTCCAGTGCTTGTTCAGCTTGTTGAAACATTTCAACTGATATTCCATCAATTCCTGGAGCATTGTTTTAGGCTAATGCATTTAGTTCAGCTTGAATTCTTCCTTCAGTACCACTGGTTCTTGCTCATATGGTACCTCCTGAAATAGACTGTCAACTAGTTCTTTCTGGTACTGAGACTTTGTGTATTCTTTCCATCTTCTCTTGATACTTCCTGTAACATTCAATATTTTGCCCATAGAATCTTTCAATATTGAAAATTGAGGCTTAAATTTTTTCTTGAGTTCTTTCAGTTTAAGATATGCAGAGCATGGTCTGCCTTCTTGGTTTTCTAATTCTAGGACTTTGAACATTTCATTATAATATTAGACTTTGTCTTCTCGAGCTGCCCTTTGAAATTTTCTCTTCAGCTTTTTTCTTCCATTTGCTTTAGTTACTCTAGGATTACGAGAAAAATTCAACACCTCTTCTGACATCTACTTTGATCTCTTTTTTCTTCCCTTTTTTTTTTTTTTAGCCTTCAGATAAGAGGCTTGCTGGTAGACTAGCACGCCTCCAAGTTCTATTTTTTTTTTGCCTGATTTTATTTTATTTTTATTTTTTATTTTTTTAAACATTTTATTAGGGGCTCATACAACTGTTATTGCAATCCATACACACAGCAATTGTGTAAAGCGCATTTGT
Source organism: Echinops telfairi (assembly GCF_000313985.2). Classification (NCBI taxonomy): domain Eukaryota; kingdom Metazoa; phylum Chordata; class Mammalia; order Afrosoricida; family Tenrecidae; genus Echinops; species Echinops telfairi. The sequence goes on along the minus strand of NW_022106189.1, from coordinate 5,762,822 downwards.
ACATCATTCTCAAAACATTTTCTCTCCACTTAAACCCCCGACATTAGGTCCTCATTTTTCCCCTCCCTCCCCGCTCCCCCCTCCCTCATAAGCCCTTGAGAGTTTATAAATTGGTATTTTGTCATATCTTGCCCTGTCCGACATCTCCCTTCACCCACGTTTCGGTTGTCTGTCCCCCAGGGAGGAGGTCACATATAGTTCCTTGTAATCGGTTCCCTCTTTCCTACCCATTCTCCCTTTACCCTCCCTGTTTCGCCACTCACACCATTGGTCCTGTAGGGCTCATCTGCCCTGGATTCCCTGTATTTTCAATTCCTATCTGTACCAGTGTACATCCTCTGGTCTAGCCAGACTTGCAAGGTTGAAACCGAGTCATGGTAGTGGGAACAGGGAGGAAACATTTAGGAACTAGAGGAAAGTTCCCTATCTTTTTAATGACCCCTTGCCTTCTTCATGAAAGATGTTCTTGATGTCTTTCTGCAACTGATCAGGCCTTCTGTTATTAAAGTTCAATGCATTAAATCTGAAAATATAGTTTTCACAGTCTCAAGGCTGTACTTTGGCTATCATGGATGTTTTTTAATTTTCCCCAGCTTGATCGTGAACTTATGAGCATTTGATGGTCTCTTCCACAGTAAGAACCTGGTGTGGGTTTACCTGCTGATATTGAGTTTCCCCATAGATCCCACAGATGTATTCAATTTGATCCCTCTCTATCCCATCTGGAGAAGTCCATGTGTATAGCAGCCTTTTGCATTGTTGAGAAAAGATATTTGCGATTCCTATATGGTTGGTCTTGCAAAAGTCTATCAAATGATCTGCAGCTTCCTTTCTATCACCATGAGCACACCCCCAAAGATGGCTTCCAGATAACAAACACAAGAACATCTCCTCGGCAGCTTCCCACTAGGAGAGATATCCTGCATTTCCTGGCAGCAAGACCCACAACTTAAAGACAAATAGACTCAACTTTCTAAAAGTATAAGAGTAATAACTCCCCTTTACCAGGGGCACAAACCACATCTGTGAGCACACTCCTCCTCCTCCTCCTCCTCAGCAAATCCAATTTTTCTTGGTCTCTCAGGCAACTCAATCAGCCAACCCCCTTAATTGGCTGGTCGCAGGGAGACAGCTCTGCATGTACAACTTGGTACCCAAAATAAATTTTCACTTTTCTTCTTTTTTTTTTTTGAGGGGGGGGTGGTCCTTTCCCTTCCTCCTTCTCTCCTGCTTTGTGCTCGGGTACCCTCCCCCACCAGTGTATTTCCAGACAAAGAAAGACTAAAGGAATTCATTAAAACAAGACCAGCATTACAAAATATATTAAATGGATCATTATGAACAGAGAACAGACAATACCAGGCAAACCCGAGATTACCAGACAGGACAACACAACCGAGAATCCAATAAATTTCTATTACCAAGTCCATAATTTCCAACTACTTTTCCTTCCTCTTTGTTTCCAACTTTTGCATTCCAATTGCCAATAATTATCAATATATCTGGATTTCACATTTGATCAATTTCCAACTGAGGTTCATGGTAGAATTCTTCAATTTCTTCATGATTAGCTTTTGTGGTTAGTGCATAAATTTGAATAATAGTTGTATTGACTGGATTTCCTTGAAGGTGAATAGATATAATTCTATCACAGACAGCACTGTATTTCATGATTGGTTTTGGAATGTCATTTTTGACAATAAATGCCACACCATTCCTCTTGATTGTGTTATTCCCAGCACAGTAAATCATATGATTGTTCTGATTCAAAATGGCCAATACTACTCCACTTCAGCTCACTAGTGGATAGGATATATATCTTTATGCATTCAATTTCATTTGTGACAACATCAAATTTTCCTAGATTCATACTTTGCATATTCCAAGTTCCAATCATTAGCAGATTTTTGCACTAGTTTCCCACCTTTGAGCCATGCTCCATCAGCAAATGAAGATACCAAGGACTCCACTCCCACAAGTTTTAACCAAGTCATGTCACCGTGGTCGACTCCTTTCTGAGGAATCAGCTCTTCATCGGTCATATTTCGAGTGCCCTCCAACAGTGCCTTTCTCCAGCACTGTCTCCAACAATTTTCTGCTTCCATTCATTAGGCCTTCCGTAGCTGACAATGTTTCAAAGCTTTGCATAAGTTTTTCAGAATCTGCTTCCTCCAAAGTGGGGAGCTGAGTTGTTCTCGTCTGGAAGCTCTACTGCAACCAGTTCACTTTGGGTGATGATGATGGCTTTGACATACTAGTAATATGGTTTCCAGCATCACAGCAACACACAAGCGACAATAGAATGGTAATCTGACAGGCAAGTGGTGGAGTAGAGACATAGTTGGAGAAAGGGAGAGAAGGAAGGAGGAGAAAATAAAATAAAAAGTGACATAATGTATCTATCTGAAGGTTTGCTCCCATTACAATGAAATGTGAAAATTATGGCATAGTTTACTAGCTTTCATATCAAATAGAATGACTAACTTGTGCTCTACACGAAGAAAAAATAAAATTTAAAGCACAGGCGATGGACTGACTAAAATGGAGAGGGAAGCAGCATCCCAGTATTTGGACTCTGAAAACCACATGCAGATATTATTTTCGTGGGTGATCTGGGACAGGTACCGACTTCTCTGAGTCTCAGTTTCTCTATCTCCAAAATAAGGGCAATGATTCACTTCTTAACTAGCAGAACGATCTATAGCTCTGAGCACCTCAAAGTGCTGTAAGAAGAGTTTTGATCCCTGAATCTGGGGCTCGTACTAACAAGGTTTGATGGGTCCACTTTGGACTCTATCCTGCGGTAACAATGAATTTATTTCATGCAGGTTCTGTTGCTTCTAAAACTCTAAAAATCTATGTCACTTCTTTTCATAGAGGACAACAATGTGAATGTGTAAGGATTGGGTGGTAGCACAAATAAGTGAATACACCAGGGTGTACTGAAAGAAGGAAGGGTAAAGATAGCGGCAAATTGTTGCGTTCATGTTCATTCCCCTTCTGTAGAAGCAGCAACTACTGAATCTCCATAGGAGGCTGTCTATGCTATAAAACCAAATATTGACACAAATCCCAGTTTTTTGGGTTTTTTTTAAATCATTTTATTAGGGGCTCATACAATCCTTATCACAATCCATACACACATCAGTTGTGTAAAGCGCATTTGTACATTCACTGCCCTCATCATTCTCAAAACATTTCCTCTCACTTAAACCCCCCCGCATTAGGTCCTCATTTTTACCCTCCCTCCCC
>NW_022106189.1:5735724-5758662 GCF_000313985.2 Echinops telfairi | reverse complement strand
TAGAATGCCAATTTAATAGAAGAAAGTATTCTTGCGTTGAGGGAGTACTTGAGTGGAGGCCCAATGTCCTTCTGCTACCTTAATGCTAATCCTATAAATATAGGCTCATAGATCTATTTCCCCATCCTCATATAAATATATTTGCATATGTACATGTCCTTATCTAGACCTCCACATATGCCCCTTTCCTCCCAGCTCTTTCCTCCATTTCCCTTGATTCTCCTCCTGTCACACTATCATGCTCAGTCCCCACCAAGATTTCAGCACTTCCTCTTTGTTACATTCCCTTTGATCATGCCCTACCAGGTCTCCCACACCCACCACCCCACCAATTTGGATTGCTTGTTGTTCCCTTGTCCCTGGGCTTGTTAATACCTCTTCCCTTCCCCCCCAAATCCCAGTTTTTTTGGGTAAAATCCAAGAATATTGCCTTTATGTAAAATCTCCCTTTTTCCAGTGAATACCAAATATTAAAATTTAGGAGATACATTGGCAGCAACAAAATAATATATCTGCATGCTGGATTTCCCCCATAGCTCACTGAACTCTATCTAGCCACACTGCATTCTTCCAGCTTTGATTCCTTTTTTATTTAAAGCCAAAAGAAAAACCAATAAAATAACACACATGCCCCCAATTTGAATAGAACAGATGCTTCACCAGTTGCCCTGCATCGAGGTTAACTTGAGTGGGGAAAGGAATGGCATTCACTAATTTCAAGCCCAGTAGCCATGTGAGGTAGTTAGTTTATTGTGCCAACCTGGCTGATAAACATATGTGGGATAAATGGCTCAGTGAGCCTCGCCTTTCCAGTTCTTGGGTCTCATGCTCTCTGATGATCAGACCAGGATGTAGCTGCCTTAGCCAATTCCCTGCTCCAGCTGGCAAGGCTCACTTCCTGCAAGACATCCCCGTGGAGAAGCCACATGGACCTACCCCAATGCAGCCCTGGGTGCTGGAGCAGCCGTGTGGAGACCTCTGCCGGCGCCGAGTTGCTTACATGTTCACTGATTCGACTTTCCTCCTGCAGTCAGTATCACAGTGTGTGTTTTGTGAGATGGAGGAGGACTTTGTGGATTGGTGTTGGACATATGGGTTAATGTTGTCCTTGTGGGTTTGGGCAGCACTGGGTTGGGATGTTTTCTTGATGTGCACTTACCCTTTATATAAAACTCTCTTATACATGAGTTTCTGTGGATTTGTTTCTCTAAAGTCTCCAGGCTAACACACCATGGCTGACTGTAAAGTTCCCACCACCCCTCCTTTCTCAGCCAGCTCTACCTATGTAACCCCTCAGCCCTTCCAGCAAATATCTTTAGAGATGAAGAGGAACACTGGAATATAATTTAGATGCTGTCCTGAGGTAAAATTGGATGGTTCTGGCAATTCTTGTTTCCTGAATTTTACAAGTTCTGCAAATTAAGTGCAGCATGCACCCTTGCTGCCTGCCTTGTTCTTTCACAAGCAAGTCAGAGCTGGGGGACCTCAACACGCCAACGAAAACAAAAGACATAGATCAGGCTGCAGTACATTGCCTAACTCTACCCCCTGTACCAACCAGCATTTCCTATCAGCAGTGCCATTTTGAAACCCCTTCATGTGTAGGTTTTTTTAATTTCATGTATGGTCTTTTTTTCCTCTATTTTCCTGAACCCATTATCGAACTCTAAACACAAAACCTGCTCCATCAGCATCTCTGAAGTGGGAAATAAAGCCCTTTTAGGTCCAATTTGCACGTCCCTTCAGATCCAAAGATATGCTTATCTACTGGGAAGCTTACCATCTGGATGATATTTTTATTCACCTCTTTAGTCATCAGCAAGGACAACAACATTTTAAAAATAATGTTTATAATAATATTTTTGTGTGAATGTTTACATAGCAAGTTAAATTCTCATTTGACAATTCCATAAACTTGCTCAGTCACACTAGTTAGAGTTGTCACAATGTGTCAACATACTATTTAATTGTGTTTGTTGCGTTTCTAGTACTCCCTCTACTTCTCCTGCACCCATATTGTCCCATCTTTGCTCTAGACCAAACTGTTGGCTTATTGGTCTCATGCAGATAGAATTTTTTTTAGAATAGCATTGTTCATATGGGCAATATCATTTGTTTTGCATTCCAGTCCACTACCATGAAAAGGTAGTTTGGTCTAAGACTTTAAGTGTGTTAGAAAAAAATTGAAAAATTAAATGTCTTAGGGGTTCAGAGGGAGGGAGTGATGGGGTGAAAGGGAGCCAATGTCAAGGATTCTATGTAGAAAAAATTGTTTGGAAACTAATTGTGGTAGCAATTATATAATTTTACTTGACATGATTGAAATATGGAATGATATGATATAAGTATTAAATCCCAACTAATAAAAATAAAGTGTCTTCAGACAATGTCTCTGGGAGCTCTCTGGACTCAATTGGTCCAGTTAGTCTGGGCTTTTAAAAAACATTTCATTTTGTTCTATATTTTTTCCTTACTATCTGGGACCATCCATTATGTACTTAGTAAGAGTAGTCAGTGATACAGTGGGTACCTCCTTGTTGTGGTTTCAAGGTTAGTGAAATTGTGGCTTGTGGGCACGATTAGTCCTATAGATTTATCTCTTTTCTGACATGTTGGAGAACTTCTTACCCTTTGCTTCTCTCAAGGAGAAATCAATAGTTGTATGCCTGTACCTACCCATATACCTATATGCCTACACTCATCCTTACTCAAACCAAACTCACTACCATCCACTGAATTCCAACCCATCGTGGCCCTCCAGGACAGGGTAGAGCTTCCCCTAGAGGTTTCTGAGAGTATAACTCTTTACAGGAGTAGAAATCCCCAACTTTCTCTCATATTCATCTTTAAGTGATTTTCATTGCAGTTTTTGGTTAGAGATTTTGCTATTTATATATTTCAAATTCTTCAGTTCTGATACCCTTTCCTCTTGAGCAATTCTCAGCAATTTCATTTACTTTAAACCTGCTTTACTCTCCATAGCCACATTCAGTGCCACATATTATCAAATATCACAACTATATATAATCTAAAATTGGTTTCTCCTTCCTCCCCATCTTTTCCTGGTAACCACCAATTAATATAACCCAAATAAAACCAAAATCACTGCCAACAATTTGATTCCAACTCATTTATGTAAGGTTTGTGAGGCTGTAAATATTTATTCAATTACAGAGCCTCATCTTTCTCTGAAGGAGAATTTGAACCACCAACATTGCAGTTAGCAATATAACACCAAAAGTACCATAAGGGCTCTAGCTAATAAATATTATTATCTTTATATATTTATTCTTGTCTTCTTATAAAAGAGAGATCAAACAACTTCCAGAAAGATGGCAAACTAGGCAGACACACTACACAGACTCTTTACATGAAAGACAGGAAGACACAAGAGACCTAATAAAACAGATGCAGATGGTACTCCTGGAATCCCGAGCTTCCGAAGAAAGGACAGCTAAATAGATGAGTACTGACTACAAGATGAGAGGAAACAGACAGGTGATTTGGCTGCTGTCGCACAGCCATCTTAATCTTTTACAGACACAATTCCGTGAGACAATGGCCTACTTTGGCAGCTGGCAACAAGAAAGCTGGGCTCGTCCTTAGTTCCTCCGCATGATTCTGGTGAACAGAAGTTTGGCCAGGCCCCACCTTCACACACCCAGCTGCCAGTGACACCCCCACATATACTCACAGCCCCTGCTCTGTCTGAGTTGTGACTGCATGGGTTGGACATCAGGCATACCACCCTCATGTCTGGCATTGCTTCGATTCCACATCATCAAACCAGGAGAATATACAGTTCTGGGTTCCTGACCTTCCCTGTACAGGCAGGCACTCCTTCCATAATCAGCCACCCAACATAATTCCTTCTGGGAACAAGCACTATGACATTAACCGCCATGGGATATAACCTTTACTACTTCTGATCAGGTGCTCCAGCCCTAGACAACAAGATTGCAGTAACTCCCTTAGAAGACAGAAAGTAACAACCCATACGAGGTACTATGCCCCATACAATTTACTCCTTTCTTTGTTTTGTTTCTTTTCCTTTTTTTTTCTTCTATTATTTTATCCCTTCTATCTCTGCCTTCTTCTTTTTTCCTTTCATTTCATCTCTTCATTTTTCTTGTTTTACTCTCTCTCTTCAGTTATCCCTAGTCTTGTTTATTGTACTTTTCTATACTTTTTCTCTAGTAGTTATGCATTGGGCTGCTAACTGCAAGGTCTGCAGTTTGAAACCACCAGCTATTTTTCAAAAGAAAGAGTAGGTTTCTACTCCCATAAACAGTTACAGTCTGGAACTCCACAGGGATGGTTCTACTGTGTTCTATAGGATTGTGATGGCAGTGAGTTGAGTTTGGCTAACCTTTGTTTTAACTTTACTGTCCTTTTCATTTTAGTTACTAAATTCCTTTTCATGCTATTTGCCTGCATTGTCCTTATTATTTAATTTTCTCAATCATTTCTTTTTTTGTTGTTCTTTGTATAATATTTTATTCTTGTTTTGTCTTGTTTTATCCAATGGAAGATAATAATAATGTACATATGGCCCATATACATCTGTACCTCCTGAAGCCCACCAGCAGAAAACAAACAGAAGTGCACACACACTCACATGGTCTACTTCACCCACCAGGAGACAGATGAGAAATGGTTATGGTATCAAAAACATAAAATCATCAGTTAAGTACAAATACAGCACCACAATGTCTCAGAGACAATAGGCGATTTCATGCCACATAAAGAAACAAAATATAGTGGCCAACATGTGTTTGTAAAGTTACACCCAGAAGACTTTTCTCAACAAGAAAAGACATTGGACATACCTGACAATAAATCAAAAATATCATAGTTAGACTCCTTCAACAAATTGGAAAAAAGATTGACAAAATTAAGTAAAATATTCTTAAAATTCAGATTAGTTCAGAGAAAACACTTAAAGAACAAACTGACAAAATAAATTAAAAAATAGAAACCAATAAATTACTTCCCAAAATAAAACTGTTGAAAGAAAAAATAGAAACCATACAAAATCAGCAAATAGAAATCCAGAAAATTATTATTGGGATTTCAGGAATAGAATAATTCCTTGAAAGCCCAGAGGAGTAAAATTAGATCAATGGAAGGCCAGATTAGTGAGATTAAAGACTAGACTCTGACCTGGTGTTCCAACATGTGAATGCAACATGACGGCATGAAGCAGGGAACCAGTAGAGAGGTCTGAGGGGCCAGCCCCAATCCCAACTACATGGACAGCCACACATCCCCCCCAGAAGCTACAGCTCAGAGAGAGGGACATGTCTGATCAGAGCACACAGGAGCAAATAAAGGGTGAGGAAGAGAGAGTGAAGCACAACCTGGCCCACCAAGCGTTGAGGACAATATCCCCGCTCAGAGAGGACAATATGGCTGGTCTCACTATGAGACGACATGCCTCACTTACCCATAGCCCTACAAGAGACAACACAGGAGACACAGTGTGGAAATTGCCCCCAATATGATGACACCACACCGAGGTGAAACACTAAGGGCATGCAACAGAACAGCAAGGAGAACAGAGCAAGGAAGTCTGGGGGAAGTACCAAAAATAGACTTTGGGGCCAGGGCATGGCACTCCATCAGACTCCACTGGAAAAACACTCCTAAAGGTCAACAAACAGACCTTGAACTATTTACAGGCTTTTCTTTTTTTGTCATTGGTTTTGTTGTTTTGTTTTGTTTTCTTTTGTCACTTTATCTTGCTCTGTCTTGTTTGTTTGTTTTTTGTGCATATTATTATCTCTGCAGGTCTATCTAGATAAGATAGGCTGGATAAACAATCTGGAGGAGAAAACAATGGGACCGATGGTTCCGGGTGGACATGGGAGAGGGGGAGGTGGGAAAAAGGAAGTGGTGTTAACCAACCCAGGGAAAAGGGAACAGCAATGATACAAAATCAGTGGCAAGGAGGGTGTAAGAGGCCTGGTATGACTTGATCAAAGGCAATGTAACGGAGAGGAATTACTAAACCCCCAAATGAAGGCTGAGCATGATAGCAGGACAAGAGGAAAGTAAAAGGAAATAGAGGAAAGAAGTAGGAGGCAAAGGGCATTTATAAAGGTCTAAATACAGGCATGTACATATGTAAATATATTTATATATGATGAGGGGAAATAGATCAATGTGCACATATTTATAGGTTTAGTATTAAGGTAGCAGATGGATGTTGGGCCTCCACTCAAGTACTCCCTCAATGCAAGAACACTTTGTTCTATTAAACTGGCATTCCATGATGCTCACCTTCCCGACACGATCGCTGAAGACAAATGGGCACATAAGCAAATGTGGTGAAGAAAGCTGATGGTGCCTGGCTATCAAAAGATATAGCATCCTAAAGGCTTTCAGGTAAACAAGCGACCATCTAGCTCAGAAGCAACAAAGCCCACATGGAAGAAGCACACCAACCTGTGTGATCATGAGATGTCTATGGGATCAGGTATCAGGCATCAAAGAACAAAAAATAAATCATTGTGAATGAGGGGGAGTGCAGAGTGGGAACCCAAAGCCCATCTGTAGGCAACTGGACATCCCCTTACAGAAGGGTCTCAGGGAGCAGTCAGGGGGCAGTGTAGCAATGATAAAACATACAACTTTCTTCTAGCTTTTAAATACTTCCTCCCCGCCCCCTTGCATGATCCCAATTCTACCTTACAAATTGGGCTAGACCAGACAATGTACACTGGTACAGATAGGAACCAGAAACACAGGGAATCCAGGACAGATGATCCGTTCAGGACCAGTGCTGTGAGTGGCAATACTGGGAGGATGGATGGAGGGTGGGTTGCAAAGGGGGAACTGATTACAAGGATCTACATATATATAACCCCTTCCCTGCAGGGGCAGACAACAGAAAAGTGGGTGAAGGGAGACGTCAGACAGGGCAAGATATGACAAAATAATAATTTATAAATTATCAAGGGTTCATGAGGGAGCAGGGAGCGGGGAAGAAGGGGAAAAAATGAGGACCTGATGCCGGGGGCTTAGGTGGAGAGGAAATGTTTTGAGAATGATGAGGGCAATGAATGTACAAATGTGCTTTACACAATTGATGTATATATTGACTGTGATAAGAGTTGTATGAGCTCCTATTAAAAGGATATAATAAAAATATAACCCATAGACTGTGGTGTAAGGGGTGATTTTTCACAATGACATATCAACCAAAGTTCTGATCTCTAAAATTTATAGAAAATTTCAAAGCCTCAACAAGACAACTTTTTTTTTAATGAGCAGACAACTTGAACAGACACTTCAGCAAAGAAGACAATGAAGCTTATGATCATTAACCACTGAAAACATGCAAATCAAAAATTATAGTTAGTGTTATGTTGGGGCCACCCTTTGTAGCACTCAAGCCAGCTGGGAGCTACTGAGTGAATGGAATAACTACTCAAGATTCGATATTGAATCATGATGGAAAGGAAGAGGGACTCAAGAGAGAGAAGCCCCTTCCAAGTTCCTCCACTCATGGATTTTTGTTTTTGTTTTTATTTTATTGGGGGCTCTCACAGCTCTTATCACAATCCATACATATATCCATTGTGTCAAACACATCTGTACATATGTTGTCATCATCATTTTCAGAATATTTTCTTTCTACATGAGCCCTTGATATCATGTCCTCATATTTTTCTTCCTCCTTCTCCTCCCTTCCCTCCCCCAGGTCCCCTTGATAATTTATAAATTCTTCTTTTTTGTGTGCATGTCTTGCACTGACCAGTGTCTCCCTTCACCCACTTTTCTGTTGTCTGTCCCTCTGGAAAGGGGACCATATGTCGATTATTGCGATCAGTTCCCCATTACTACCCCCATTTCCCTTACCCTCCTATTCACTGCTCCCCTCATTGGTCCTGAGGGGTTTATCTGTTCTTGATTCTCTGTGTTGCAAGCTCTTATCTGCACCAGTATACATCTTCTGGTCTAGCCAGATTTGTAAGACAGAATTGGGATCATGATAGTGTGGGCGAGGAAGCATTAAAGAACTAAAGGAAGGTTTTCATCAGTGCTATACTGCACCCCGACTGGCTAGTCTCTTCCTTGTGGCCCATCTGACAGGGGTGTCCAATTGACTACTGATGGGCTTTGGGCCTCCACTCTTCCCTCTCCCACATTCCCCATTGATATGATTTTTGTTTTGAATTTTTGTTTTTATGGAAAAGGAGGAATGTTTACAAAAGTGCAAATGCAAGCACTGTTCTAGGGCACAATGACTTCAGGCTTAAAATAGTTCCATTATTCATGACTAACCAACATTCTGTATGACTAACAAGCATTCTCCAATGTGAAGACATTTTGACCTGAGGGAGATTCTGGATGTTTAGAACAAGGACTCTCCCTCTTACTCACACTTGAGCATACTTGGATCTGGAGGGTTCCTCTGTCTGCAGTGAGAAATCTCCTTGTCACTCAGTGTTTGCGCCAAGTTCCTGGAACATATACACAGTCACACATGCAAGGTTTACTCCTAGTCGTTGCACCTAAACAATCCTCCCAGGGAAGCAGGACAATGTTTCCCTACATCTCCCCCTTCTTTATTAAAAGCCGGAAATAGTATTGTTGCTGCACATCTAAAGATTAAGACTACAAGAAAGAAACAAAAATATTACCATATTGCAATTCCCTACATATGCAAATTAATTCTATGAAAGCAAGTATTAGGATTTAACCACTGAAAACTATCTTGCAAAATTTTAAGGATATAAATTTGAGTTTCTTGCTGAATAGTAACAAGTTGTTTTCTGAGGGCAGCTTCCCATGATTAATTTGGGAGTTGAGGTTAATATAAAAAACTCCAATTAAATTTCTTTTCACTAATTCCCAAGATGTAAAATTCCGTTATAAGGTAAGGCAGAAACACAAGTCTGTTGATGTTCCCAATGGCACTTTTAGGTTTGCCTTAAGGCTTTGCTTCTTGTTGGTCTCTGATCTATAGTAAAGCTACTTTGAAGGCTTGAAATTGATATAAAATTCCTTTACCAATAGCTGTTTTCTCTCTTAATCTTTGAAAAATGTTAGTCATAACCTTTTCTATTGTAGAAGTCATATTAATTGATTCAGTAAGGGACACTGTAACAATCGTTGCTGTGGCTAAAACTACAATGACTGATATAAAATATGCTGTTAGAGTAAATAAGAAGCGCTTGGGTGCCATTTTGCTACAGAAGTTTGTAAGGATTGATATATAAAGGAATTAGCCCAGGGTCTCATAATAATAACAGAGACCCAAGCCCAGGATAATCTTCTTAAAGGAATAATATAATTAATGTTTAGCTCAATAATGTTTTGATATGTTATGTAAGAAGTATATCAATAACCAGGGTGCTTTAATAGGTGCTTAATTCTGAAATGTTAAAATTCTCTGAACTTATAAAAAACAAAAAGGGATGAGAACAGTAAATCATAACAGAATCTGAAATGTTCTGAGTAAGTGATAGAATAGTGTTTTCAGAACCATTCAAATACCTTCCATGAAAAATGTGTCTCTGGAAAAATAGAAAAGCAATTCTCCACATTTGTGTCTGAATAGGACTAGCTTGGACAACAAAAGAAAGGAAAGAAAGATTTGAGCGCAAAGAGATGAAATGAAAAAACAGAAAAACCAGAACAAGAAAGACGGTTGTTTGAAAGAATTAATAAAATTGATAAAACACTAGCACATTTAACAAAAGTAGAAGATGCAAAAAACATGAATAAGAAATTAAATCTGTGGCATTACAAAAGAATCAACTGAAATAAAAAGGATAACAGAATACTTTGAAGAACTATAATCCAGTGAATTTGAAAACCTAGAAGAAATGGATAAATTTCTAGAAACACACTACCTGCCTAAGTACAATCTAGAAATAGAAAATTTGAATAGACACGATAAGAAAGAAGAACTCTTATGGGTCATAAAAGAATTATCAATAAAATAAGTCCTGACACAGTCCACTTCACTTGTAAAATATACCAAATATTCACAGAAAAGCTGACACCAATTCTACTCAAACTATCCCAGAGTACAGAAAAGGATGGGAAACTCCCAAACCCATTAAGTGAGCATAAATCTGAAACCAAAATCAAGCAGACACACAGAACCCTAAAGAAAAATTTATGAACCACTATCACTCATGAATATAGATGCAAAAATTCTCAACCAAATCTCAGTCAATAGAATCCAACAAGATATCAAAAAAATACATAACAAGTGGTTTTTATACTAGGTATGCATGAATGTCAAACATTAAGAAATCATCACATCATAAATAAAATGGAGGAAAATAATTACATAATCGTATTGATTAATGGGGGCGGGGAAGACATTTGACAAAATCCAACACTTATTCTTGGTAAGACACTTGGGGCAATATAAGAGAAATTCCTCAGTGTAATTAAGGGCATATATAGAAAACCACTGGCCAATATTCTTCTAAGTGGAAAAAGACTGAAACAATTCCTTTTTCAAATGTAAACCAGACAAGGAGGTCCTTTGTCGTCACTCCTATTAAATATTGTGAGGCTTCATCTCACATCCTTGCCTCTAAGGAGCATTTCTGGCTGTACCTCTTGCAAGGTGGGTTTGTTTGTTCTTCTCTCACATACTTTATCTTACATACTTTGAACAAATTATCAAGATATACCAGACCCTGGAACATGCCTGGTCATGTAGAGGGTCAGCAAAAAGAGGGTAAAACAAAGAGGAAGACCCTCAACTAGGTAGATTGATGCAGTGACTACAATAATAGGCCCACATAGAACAACTGCGAGGATAGTACAAGACCAGGTAGTGTTTCATTCTGTTGTATGTAGGTTCAGTGTGAGTTATAATGACTCAACAGCACCTAACACAGACAACATTCAATCTTGTATCAGAATATGAAGAATTTCATTTTACTTGGACTACAATCAATTCATGGAAGCAACAGATGAGAAATCAAAAAGCATATTGTACTGGGAAAATACACTGCAAAAGGTCGAGTTAAAGTGTTAAAGAAGATTCATTGTCACTTTGAGGACTCAGGTATATCTGACCCATGCCATATTATTTTCAGTCTTTCATGTGCATGTGAAAGATCTACAATAAATAAGGAGGAGTGGAGAAGAATTGATGTATTTGAAATATGATGTTATCAACGAATAGTTAAAGCACCATAAACTTCCAGAAGAACAAACCAATCTAACTTGGAGGAAGTACATCCAGAATGCTCCTGACAAGCAAGAACAGTGGGTCTCTAACTCCCATATCTCAGACATGTTAATATGAGAGACCAAGCCTTGGCAAAGGACATTATGCTTGGTAAAACAAAGAGTAGGCAATGAGGTGGACTGACACAGTGACTACAACAATGAACTCAAACATAACAATGACACATGAACAGGCAGTGTTTCATTCTATTGAACATAGTTTGAGCCGTGCTATGAGTTGGCCCCTACGAACAACATTGGAAGTCCTACCCAAAGCAATAAAGCAAGAAATAAAAAGCATTCAACTTGGCAATAAGGATTTAAGCTATCTCTATTTGCAGATAATATGATTGCCTACATAGAAAATGCCAGAGTCTCAACAAGAAAATTACTACAATTAAAAGAAAGATTTACTAAAAATACAGGGTAAAATATCAATATGAAAAAACTAATCTAATTATTCTAATCTATTTAAGAAAATCAGAAATACATTAGCATTTTCAATAACTACCCAGAAGATAAACCCAAAGCAAATGCACTGCCAAAGGGTCGATTTCAACACAGAGTGAAAGCTACTGATCTTTACGGGATCAGATAGTCACATCTTTCTCCTGGGCAGTGTGGCTAGTGGGGTTGAACCATAGTCCTTGCTGTCAGCAGTTCAATAGTGCCACTAGGGCTTCCTAAAAGAGAAAGCACTTAGGATGAAATACAAACAGAAACACAAAAGACTTATACAAAGAAAACTAGAAAATATGACTATAAGTTTTCAAAAGATACCTACAAAAATGAAAGTAAATACCAAGCTCAAAAATAGAAAGACAAAATTATGAAAATGTCATTACTACTCAAAGATATATATATACATACATATATATATATATGGCAACATAAATCCAGATTCATCATCCTATTTTAAAGAAATGGAAAACTAATCTCCAACTTACATGGAAAGGAAAACTATTTTGGATTAAAAAAGGACTACTAAAGAAGAAGAACACAATAGGAGGCCTCTCACTTCCTGGTCTCCAAACCTACTACACAGGCACAGTAATCAAAGCAGCCTGGTATTGGTACAATGGCAGACATATCGACTAATGGAGCAGAAGTGAGAATCCAGAAGTAAATCCACTCACCCATAATTACCTTATTTTTGATAAATGGTTTAAACTCATTAAGTGGGGGAAGAGATAGTCATTTTAGCACATGGCACTTGCAAAAATAAAAAGCCATTTAAATAAAAATGAATCAGGATTCATATCTCTCACCAGATATAAAAACGAACTCTGCATAGACCAAACACCTAAATCTAAAGAGTACACCTGTAAAGATGATCAGATAAAAAAATAGGGACAAACTTTGGGGCCCTAGCACATGACATAAATGCACTACCAAACAGCAGAAGACAAACGAGACCATTACAATCCACAGACTCGGCACTGAGGGCATTAGAAGACTTCATCAAAAGAGTTAAAAAGAAGAACCTACATATTTGGGAAAAGGGGCTAATATTTAAAAGTTATAGAAAATGTCAACCTCAACCACTAAAACAGAAAAAATCCAATTAAAAAAATAAGCAGAGAACATGAACAGCTATTTCACCAAATAAGACATTGAGGTGGCCAGCAAATACATGAAGAAATCTTCAAGTATTAGAGCTATGCAAATCTAAACAATTATGAGATACTCTCTCCTGCCAGCATGATTGATGAGATTAAAAAACAAAATAATAGAAAACAAATACTAACGAGGCTGTGGGGAGATTGGAACATTCATAAACTGCTGGAGGAATTTTAAAATGTTATAAACACTGTGACAAAAGTATGACATTTTCTTTAAGATTTAGAAATAGAAATACCATATGATCCAGTAATCTCACTACTAGATATACATCCTAAAAAAAGAAGAACCAAGACTCAGATACATACATACCATTTTTCATAATAGTGAAAAAATGGAAGCCACACAAATGCCCATGGATGGAAGATTGGGTTTATCAACTGTGATGCATGCACTCTATGGAATACTATATGGGATTAAAGAATAGTGATGAATCTGATAAATGTCTTACAACTTGAATGAACCTGAAGAACATTATGATGAATGAAATTAATCAGTTGCAAAAGGGTAGCTATTGTATGAGTCCGCTACTGTAAAATGTTAAGAAACTGTTCATACACAACAATTCCTTGAATATTATCAGAGAGGATCGGGGAAGGAGGGTGTTTATTGTGCCAACTAGGCTTCCATAGGTACATTAGGGTGGAGTTTAATCAGGTTGAAGCTTGATTGGAGGTTGATTGAGATAAATGCTTTCTGAGGGTGGCCTCCCTTGCTTTTTTCCCCCTGGTGATCAGACCAGCATGATGTTTCTTGAGCTAGTCCGTTGCCTCAATCCTGTGCTGCACTACCTGTGGGCTGAACCAACCTGTGGATCTTCTCACCTTGCTGTGTATACCTAGAGCTTGAGACACCATTGGGACCTGCTTCACTAAGCTCCCATGCTAGTGGCTGCTGCTGCCCCACCCTGCTGTCGGCTGCCTTCTGGCCAACTCTGCTTGTCTTGCCTGAGAATAGATTCCACTGTCTGCTCCCTTGACCTTGGGCCATCAGCCACATAAGTTGAAGGACTTTTAGTATATTAACTGTTCCGAGAAAGTGAGTTGAACTGAGCCCTCTGTACTGCTGTGTGGACTAATTAGCTGTTATATTCCTTCTTTCTACATAAACTTGTCCATATATATTCATAAGTGTTCTGGTTTTGCTTCTCTAGAGAAGCCTGCCTAACACAGAGGGTAAATAATAACCTAGAGGGGAGACACATACTAACTTGGGTGAAGAGAAAGGCAATACACAATCAGGAATACTTTAGCACAAAATCATCGAGGCTAAGGAAGACACTGGTTTAAAGGCATCAGATTTAAAGGCAACAAAGGAAAAGGCTATTACACACGCTATCCTACAATAATAATTTCAACAATAATATATGAGTGGATACAAGATAAACAGGGGTGAGAAGGCAAATGTTACTACACCCATAAATATATGTAGGCTTGACAGAGGACATTTCTGCATACATATGTATATGTGTTACAAAATATCTATGAATATAGTGGAACATACAGGAGGCAAAGTTATGAAAATGTCTTAACCATAACCAAACACCTTGAGGGAATGAGTACATGGGAAGTAACAGCAAAGAAGGATAATGAGAAGCAAAGAAGAATAATGAGAAACAAATAAACACAGAGAGGAAGTGGGGGAAATGCTGTTATATTGTAGGAATTGCAATATCATGAAACAAATGTGCATAAATCATTGGGTAGAAAACAAATTTGTTCTACATTTCCACCTACATTACAATAAATTAATTAATTTAAACTGTGCTGATATATATGTGTGTGTGATATATGTATGTATATGTTATTAGACTATCGGGCAAAAACAAGAGTTAGCTTGAACACTGGGCTAGCATGAGTGTGTGAACCAGTAGCCTGGGTCATTGTTGGGGACGGTAAACTAGCGTGGTCTGTTCACACCTCATTTGACTTGCTTTGATCAACATAGCACAAATGCATGTGTTAGTCTGGATTGACTAGAGAAATAAATTCAGAGACACTCATATGTGTGTAAGAGAGAGTTTTATATCAAAGAGCATTTGTATATTGAGAAAACATCCCAACCTGGTCCAGATCAAGACCATAAATCTGATATTAGACCATATGTCCGATACTGGTCTATAAATTGCTCTTGACACTCACACAGCCACTCCAAAGATGCCGAATGAAGGAAGATCACAGGCTAGTGGGTGAAAAGTCTTCTGGATACAGTGGCAGTGGAAGTATCTCAGCTCTAGCAGGAGTATCCACATGATTCTTCCACAAGAAAGAAGATGAAGTAGAGAGAGTGTGTGTCCCTGGCCTCCAGTGAGCTATTTATCTCCATCTGGCCTCTAAATTAGGTCATCTAGGTTCAACCTGACTAACAGTCTAAACTCCACCCTTTCACTCTTAATACCATCAAGTTGACAGGAGATTATGTAACTACCACAGACCACCCCTTGACAACCTGACACCTTTATATAATGCTTAAGCATACATAATTTTTAAACAAAGCAATAATAAAATCATATCTGTGCTTTACAGGATAAAACTAGAGTACATACAATTCAAAATGTGCCAGCTTAATTTAAAAGTAATATTCTATAAGTGAACGAAACAAAATCATTCTATACCTAACAACTTCAGTTATGTGAGCACATACACCACAATCCTATAATTCTATAAACATGGTCCCCCACCTATGAAAGTTTATAAGCCAGCCACTTCATGTGTTTATCTTCCACATTTTGGGTATCCACTTTCTATACTGCCCACTTACATCAACCCAGTGGTCTGAGGAGACAAATGTCCTTTGATGGAATCTTCATTCCAGTTGGAATCTTGTGAGTCTGCATCCATAAACAAAATCAAATCAGGACAGGCTGTCCACAAAGTCAGCAGCAATAGGCACCAGTTCACAACTCAAAACTCATCTTCTTCTAGTCTGGTTTTAGTCACTTCATTGTAGGGCACCTTGCTTAGCCTCATCAGAGTGTCCATTGGCCACCTTGCCTTTTGACCAAGGGCCCTGTCACAAATTTTCAACAACCCTAGCCTGGTTGGGTTTGTCAGTAACTTCAAACCAGCCAAGCCAAGCCACTTTCATTTCACAGGTCCTCCCAACCCGCTCTCATATTCTCCTCTAGTCCCTGTGAATCAGATCCACAGGTGGCAGTGGCCAGACTCAACCTATTGCTGTCTATTTCCCCACTTCCACTCAACAAGTTGATCCAGGTGGTCACCTAGTGAGCATTTCAGGCTGCCCACAGGCTCCCTTTAATATTCCGTCCTTGAGAGGAGTTTCTTCATGGCTCCAAGTTTTCCAGCTTCAGGCAAAATCCACTAGGTCAAAATTCAAAAAGCCAAAGGGTTCCTTTTCACTTCTTCAGTCTGTCAACAGCTGCCTAGGCAAGTCTCTTCAAGCTTGAATGTCCTGAGCACCCAAAGCACTGGGTGGAGCTTATCTTTTCAGAGCCTTTTTTTCAGACATGTCTCACACTCATTTTAAGATCCAATTTAATGGCTAAAGGCAAGTAGGATTAAAAACTCTCTGTTTATTTTCCAATAATCATTTCTATCAATCATTATATCAAGAACAATGGGCAGAAGAGAACAGTATAAACCTAGAACAGCCAGATTCTAAACTCAATTTTTATGACAGTCAAGTTCAATCCTTATCCATCTTATCTCAATCCTTATGAAAACTATTCTGTTGATGTGAAGTATGGCCTTAGGTCTCTGGCTGCATCAAGCTGGCTTTCTCTCCACCATTTTGACCTTCTGTCAGCCATTTTGACTAAGCACCATGGTTTCAGAGGAAACATTCAAGGGAAATTTCCCCCCCTTAGCTCAAAACTTACATTTATCACATTCATTTTTTCCATTTTAAACAGGAATAACCAAAGACAACCACCAAGGAAAAGATCCAAAACTTTAACTTTCCATGATCTTTACAGAAAACAATTCAGTAAATAGTGTGGCCCTATCAGACCTCTTGCTAATCAAACAAGGAAAATTACCACAAGGTAAAAGTCAAACAAGCATCTACTTTCCATCTGTATAATTGGTTTCTCTAGTACCCCACTCATGGTACCAGGGTCCTCTAGAGAAACAAAACTAGGATACTTATGATTAGATAGATAGATAGATAGATAGATAGATAGATAGATAGATAGATAGAGAGATAGATGTATACAGCTAGAAGGAATATAACAGCTAATTAGTCCACAAAACAGTACAGAGGGTTCAGTTTAACTTACTTTCATGGAAGAGTTAATACACTGGAATCCCAACCCACTCACGTGGGTGGACAGTATCAAGGTTAAGGAAGCAGACAATGGAGTCCTCAGCTCAAGCAAGGCAGGCAGAGTCTGCCCTCAGGCAGGAAACAGCAGGATGGGTCAGCAACAGTCAGTCACTTGGGAGCTTAACAAAGCAGGCATGGATGGGCTATAGAAAAGCAATGCAAAGTGACACGATCCACCAGCCTCAAGCTCAAGCAATGCATGCACCCACAGCATGATGAAGCAAGTCTTGAAGGAGCCTCAAGCTCTAGAGACATGATCCACAAGTTGGCTTGGCCCACACGTAGTGTAGCACACAGGTTGAGTCAGAGAACTAGCTAAAGCAGCAGCACTCTTGCCAGAGAGCAAGAGACATGGGGGCAGGCCTTGCACAGCCATTTATCTCTTTGCCCTCCATTCAAACTGCGACCTGATTAATCCCACATGTTTCTATTGGCCAGGTTGGCACAATAAACCTAACTATCACAGGCTACTTAGTTGGATTCCTCCCCTCCATTTTTTCTCTCTCAACAGTTTTATTGGTATATAATTCACATATCATATATGTGGTAGTTACATAATCTCTTGTCTATTTGAGACTTATGAGCAAAGGGGCGGGGTTTAGCCTGTCAATCAGGTAGCAGCTTGATGACCTCATTTGGAGGTGCTAAGTAGATAAATAGCTCGCTGGAAGTAGGACACATACTCACTCCCCGTGAGATATCCTTGCTGACAAGACACATGGAACTATACTAAAGTCCTGGAGCTGTAGGAGCCAAGTGGAGGGCCTGCCAGCCTTGCTTGAGCTGCTTCCATGGCCAAGGATCCACAAGACTCTCCACCTACAGGCCTGTCATCTTCCTGCATTTGGCGTCATTTCATGTGTTGCATGAGTCTCAAGAGGAATTCATGGATGAATAGTGAACTTATGGGCTAATATTGAACTCATGGACTTAATCTGGACTGGGCTGGGATGTTTTATTGATGCATAATTGCTTCTTGATATAAAGCTCTCTCTTATATACATGAGTGTCTATGAATTTGTTTCTCAGTTCTATCAGACTAACACAATACAATTAAATGGTTCAGTCACCTCAAGAAGAGTTGCCCAATCATCACAACCCTCCGTTTTAGAACACATTCATCATTCTTGTATTCATTGTTATTAGCACCCCATTTCCCTCAACCTCCTCTGCCCTTCCCCCAAGGAAACATTAATTCACTTACTGTCTTTATAGATTTACTTATCCTGGATTTCATATGCAGAAGAACATTGAAAAACAAACAGACAAGAACAACAAAGTAAACAGATACAAACCTCAATTGAAAAGAAAGCAGAAAATACTGAAAGCTAGAACAAATATAAATGGAACATGTTGGTGGTGTTGTTAGGTGCCATCAAGTCAGCTCCAGTCCATAGTGACCCCATGCAAACAGAACACTGCATGGTCCTGCACCAGCCTCACAATTGTTCCAATACCCCAGCCCCATTGTTACAGCCATTGTGTCAATCCATCTTGTCAAGAGCTTCCTCTTTTTTTTCTGCCCCTCCACTTTGCCAAACACAATGTCCTTCTCCAGGGACTGGTCTCTCCTAAAAACATGTCCAAAATATGTAAGATGAAGTCCTGCCATTTTTGCCTTTAAGGAGAAATCTGACCTTTCTTCTTCCAATACAGATCACTTTGACCTTTTAGCAGCCCGTAGTACTTTCAGTACTCTTCTCCAGCACCACAATTCAAATGCATCTATTCTTCTACTGTTTTCCTTATTCAATGTCCAACTTTCACACACAAATGATGCAATAGTGAATACCATGGTTTGAGTCAGGCACACCTTAGTCCTCAAAGTATCATCCTTGCTCTTCAATACTCTAATGAGATCTTGTGCATCAGATTTACCTATGCAATATGTCTTCTGTTCTCTTGACTGCTGCTCCCATGAGCAATGTTTGTGAATCTAAGCAAGAAAAAATCCTTGACAACTTCAACCTTTTCTCCATTTATCATAATGTTACCAATTGGTCCAGTTGTGAGGATTTTGGTCTTCTTTATATTGAGTTGTAATCCATACTGAAGGCTACAATCCTCGATCTTCATCAGCAAGTGTTTCACATCTTACTCACTTTCAGCAAACAAGGTTGTATCATCTGCATACTGAAACCTTCCTCTAATCCTGATGCCACATTCTTCATCGAGTCCAGTTTCTCTGATAATTTGCTCAGTATGTAGATTGAACAAGTATTATGAGAAGATACAACCCTGGTAAACACCTTTCCTGATTTTAAACCATGCAGTATTCCCTTATTCTGTTCGCACAACTGCCTCTTGAACCATGTACGAGTTCCAAATGAGCACAATGAAGTGTTCTGGAATTCCCTTTTGTATCAAGGTTATCCACAGGTTATTATGGTCCACACAGTCGAATGACTCTGCATAGTCAATGAAACTGGAGTAAACATTTTTCTGGTAATTTCTACTTTGAGCCAAGATTCATCTGACATCAGCAATGATATCACTGGTTCCACATCCTCTTCTGAATCTGGCCTGAGTTCTTGGAGTTTCCTGTCTATGTATTGTTGGATGATACTAAGAAAAATTTTACTTGTGTGTGATATCAATGATATCCTATAGTTGGAGCACTTTGTTAGGTCACCTTTATTTGGAATGGGCACGGATATGGATCCCTGTCAGTCAGTTGGTCAGGTAGGAGCTGTCTTCCAAATTTCTTGTCATAGGCAAGTGAGTGCTTCCTGTGCTTCTTCAGCTTTCTGAAACATTTCAGTGGGTATTTGGTCAACACTTGGAGCCTAGATTTTGGTTAATGCTTTCAGTACAATTTGTTTTTCTACTAATTTCAGCACCATTGGTTCTTGCTCATATGCTACCTCTTGAAATGGTGAAATGCAACTAGTTCTTCCTGGTACAATGACTCTGTGTTCTTTCCATCTTCTCTTAATGCTTCCTGCATCATTAAATATTTTGCCTCTAGAATCTTTCAAAATTTCAATTTGAGGCTTGAATTTTTTCTTGAGTTCTTTCAGTTTCAGGTATGTTGAGGGTATTGGTTTTCTAGTTCTAGATCTTATAACATTTTGTTATAATAGTTGGCTTTGTCTTCCTGAGCTGCTCTTTGAATATTCCTATTCAGCTCCTTGAACAGGAGCTACTCTTCCATTTGCTTTAGCTACTCTATGATTAGAGCAAGTTCATGAGTATCTCCTAACATTCACTTTGATGTTTTCTTTCTTATTTTTTTAATGACCTTTTACTTTCTTTGTGAATGATGGTCTTGGTGTCCTCCCATAGCTCATCATGCCTTCTGTCATTAGTGTTCAATGCATCAAATGTGTTCTTCAGATGTTCTTGAAATTCAGATGGGATAGACTCAAGGTCGTATCTTGGCTCCTGTGGACTTATTTTCATTTTCTTCAGCTTTATCCTGAACTTACATATGAGCAATTAATGGTCTGTTCCACAGTCAGTTCCTGGTCTGGTTTTAGCTGCTCAGACAGGGTTTTTCCATAGTGTCTTCCCCCAGAAGTAGTCAATTTGATTTGTGTGTATTCCATCTGGAGAAGTCCATGTGTATAGTAACCTTTGGTGTTGTTGAAAAAAGGTGTTTGCTTTGAACAAGTCATTGATTTTGCAAAATTCTAATGTATGATCTCCAGCTTCATTTCTATCTCCAAGTCTGTACTTTCCAATTACTGTTCCTTCTTCTTTGTTTCCAACTTTTGCATTCCAATCACCACTAACTAACAATGCATCATGATTGCATGTTGGATTAATTTCTCACAGAAATCATTGGGACAGTTATTCTATTTCTTCATCATTATCTTTTGTGGTCAGTGCATAAATTTGATTAATAATTGCATTGATTAGATTTCTTTGTAGGCAGACAGATATAATCCAATCACAGATGGCATTGTACTGCATAACAGATTTAGCAAGAATCTTTCTGACAATCAATGCCACCCCATTCCTCTTGATTGTGTTATTCCCAGAATAGCAAATCATATGATTTTCTGATTCAAAATGGTCCATTTCAGCTCACTAATGCCTAGGATAACAATCTTCATATGTTCCATTTCATTTTTGACTACTTCCATTTTTCCTAAATTCATAATTCACACATTTCAAGTTTTGATCATTAGAAGATTTTTGTAGTTTCTCTTTCATCTTCATTTGCCCCATCAGCAAATGAAGATCCCAAAGGCTCCACTCGCACAGGCTCATGTCATTTCTGACTCATGTCACCATGATTGACTCCCCTCCAAAAAGTCAGCAACCCTTGTCACATTTTGAGTGTCCTCAGACATGAGGGGCACATCTGCCGGTAGTATTTCCAACAATGTTCTGCTTCCTTTGTTCAAGCTTTCAGTCTTTGAAAATGCTTCCAGGCTATGCAGGAGGCTTTCAGAGGCTTCTGCTCCTGAATTGTGGACCTGAGTCTTTATTTGTTGTCTGTTGTGGGGGACCAGCCTCCACAAACTAATGGGTCCTAATGGTTGTGTAACTAAAAGGTAAATTAAAGAAACATCAGACAAGACATGCCAGGGGTCACCTATTCTGATAGCAGGATCAAGAAAGAGTAAGGGAATGTTTTCCCTCACAGCCTTATATGATCTCAGAGCATGCAAACTATGTCATACACCTACATAACATGAAGGGGACATGGTAGGGACATACAGGTAACCAGAAGGAGGGGCACTAAAGGCATATGCATGACAGGAAGATGCATACGTAACAAGATGGGCGTGTTCTAGGGTTAAGATGGCAGCTTAACCATGCTTGTCTCTGAGTCGACCTGACTGACCTCAAGTGTCCCTGAGCTCTTCTCCAGGCGAGCAATCTATGAGGCATATCAGAAGGGAGTGGGCCATACTTAGGGTGGGGTGGTCTGATCGCTCATGATTGCAGACAGCCTTCAGGCAGTTAACTTTCAAGCAGTTAACCTTCAAGTGTACAATAGCAACAATGTGCTTGCAAGCAGCATCTTAAAATTGGCATTATTATTGGGGGACATTGTGAGGAACAACTTTAATTAGCAGAATATGACTGGGATTGATCTCCAGTCCACGGACATTAAACCCTCCCTCCATGAGCGTCTTGGCCCCCCAGACGCCTTAAAATAGGAGCAGAGAGAATGTGTCTGCATACACTCTCTTCCCGGTTCTCAGTTCCCCACAGTTTGTTCATAGTCTGAAGTCTCTGCTGAAAGGTCTTCCCTTTGGGTGACCTGCAGGCATCGGAAATACCAGTGACATAGCTTCCAGCATCACAGCAGCACACACGCCACCATAGTATGACAAACTGGACTGTAAGGGACATCAAATGATAGGGTGCTAAATTTTAACCTAGCAGCATCTGCAACAATCCACTTTCCAATGCACGCTGCATGTTATCAAGGCTATTCACGCCCCTGGTCCATGGTCAGAAAGTATTCACCAGGGACTTAATCCACAAGTATCTCCTCAATTTCAACTCTGATACCATTCTCTCCTTTAGATTTGAATTTTATTGTACACAATCCTTGTGTCCCACAGGCTGGTGTGCTTTTTCCATATGGACTTATTTGATGCCTCACTTAGATGACAGCTTGTTTGAAAACAATCTTTTAAGATCCCAGGCTATGCACCATGAGTTTCTTCACCACATTTTTCTATAGCGCCTACATCTTCAATGATCTCTCCATGAGGCCAAGCACCAAGCCAAGCAAAGGCCACATCTTGGCAGCTTTAAGAGCCATCCTGGAGAAAATGTTTTGAGAAACGATGTACAAATGCGCTTTACACAATTGATGTGTGTATGGATTGGGATAACAGTTGTATGAGCCCCTAATAAAAT
>NW_022106189.1:5685176-5735286 GCF_000313985.2 Echinops telfairi | reverse complement strand
CCCGTGGATTTCCAAGACCAGAATTCTTTGCAGGAGTGTCAAGCCTTGTCTTTCTCCCACAGAGCAGGTGGTAGTTTTGAACTGCTGATCTTGTGGTCAGCAGCCCAACTCATAACCTACTATGCCATCAGGGTTCCTCAAATGTTGAAAGCAACAAAAATATATATAAATAGGATTCTTAATGTGATTTATGCTTAAGAAGTCATGGAATATCCAGATTTTAGAAGTTGATAGCCCCCAAATGTGCAAAAAGTAGCTTTCTGTAAACTGATATTTTCCAAGCTATATTTTGAATTGGAAAAGGCAAAATTCAAAACCATGTATTTATGAATGCTAGCATTCACGCAGAGAATATACAAGGGCATATAAAAAATCCTGGAATTATTTTTTTCAAAGCATTGTATTTAAATATTTTACAAAACAACCTTATCACCTTCAAAGCACTCTCCATTACACTTAATACATTGGTCAAATCTGCAATTCCATTCTTGGAAACATGTTTGAAACTCATCTGTTTAGATGGCTGACAGCACCTCCCTTGGTTTTGGTTTTGGTTTTTTTCACAAGTCACTTTCCTTTTATGTCCCTCTTCATTCACAGAAACAAAAGGAAGTCACACGGAGTGAGGGCCAGTGAGTAAGGCGCATAGGGCAAGAGAGCCACGGTGTTATTTGCCCCAAACTGGCGCACTGAGATGAGTGCATGAACAGGTGCATTGTCGTGGTGGCAAAACCAGTCCCTTGCCTGCCACCTATCAGGCCTTTTCTTTTTGCACACTGTTATGCAATCTTTTTCAGAGCCTCTAAATAGAAAGCTTAATTAACAACTTGACCTGGTGGAAGAAACGCCAAATGCGCTATCCCCCTCACATCAAAAACACAACAACACAACAAATGAGCATTGTTTGGGGTGTACCCCCTCATATAAATGTTCTCATAAGCATATCCGTATTTAGATCTATATATATATATCTAGAAGTACATAAAGGAATAAAAATTTGGCAATA
Source organism: Echinops telfairi (assembly GCF_000313985.2). Taxonomy (NCBI): domain Eukaryota; kingdom Metazoa; phylum Chordata; class Mammalia; order Afrosoricida; family Tenrecidae; genus Echinops; species Echinops telfairi. Next base: position 5,734,280 of record NW_022106189.1, on the reverse strand, counting down.
GAAGTCCTTTTAAGAAGAGAGAATTAGGGTGTAGAAAAAACGTTGTCCACTTCCCACTATTATATTGTGACTGATTATTTTTGCTATGCACAGGTATTGCCTCTTCTATGAATATATAGAACAACACAGGAAGCATTCTTAAGAAACTAACACAAATTATTACCTAGAGAGGTTGAGCAGGGGATGGCTAGCATGGTAGTTACATGATCTATTGTCAATTTGAGACTTACGAGTGAAGGGGTGGAGTTTAGCCTGTCAATCAGGTCGCAGCTTGATGACCTCATTTGGAGGAGCTAAGGAGATAAATAGCTCACTGGAGGTGTGACACATGCTCACTCCCTCTGAGACATTCCAGCTGACAAGACACATGGAGCTGAAGCAGCCATATAGAGACCTCTGCCAGCACTGAGATGCTTACACCGCCACTGGATCCACAAGGCTTTCCACCCACTGGCCTGTGATCTTCCTGCATTCAGCGTCATTGCATGTGTTTCATGAGTCTGAAGAGGAATTTATAGATTGGGATCAGACATATGGGCTAACATATCAGACTTATGGACTGATCTGGACTGGGCTGTGATGTTTTCTCAATATTCAATTGCTCTTGTATATAAAGCTCTTTCTTATACACATATGAGTCTCCCTGGATTTGTTTCTCTAGTCTACCTGGACTAACACAGCTAGAGACTAGAGTAGATGAGGTTTCTTTTCTTTTTTTTAAATTTTTAATAATTTTATTGGGGGCTCTTGCAGATCTTCTAACATTCCATACACCAATTGTTTCAAACATAGTTGTATATATGTTGCCACCATCATTTTCCAAACATTAACTGTCTATTTGAACCTTTGGTATCAGTTCCTCTTTTTTCCCTCCCTCCCTCTCTTGTGACCCTTTGATAAATTTTAAATTATTATCGTTTATATATCTTCATGTGCACTTTTTGTAGAGTCTTGAATGTTGAACCATTTGCATTGTATTACTTCCTCAGAGGGGGGAAAAATGCACATGTGAGCTAGTGAGAGAAAAACAGTAAGAGGAAAATGATTTTGGTAAGTTGTTCAGATGACCAGACCCACATTAGAGATGAGAGTATCAAGGTAGAGGACTATAGTAATTTTGGGACTAGTACCAAACAGCAACCTTCTTTAACTTTGCTAGTCAAAGCTGTTTATTTTTTTAAGTTGTCATTTATGGTCACACACCACCATATCCTAAACAAAGGACATTTTAATAAGAAAATAAGAATACATTTTTAGAGTATAGCAAAGTCCTTTACAGCAAATCAATTCAGCTTTATATATAGAAGCACTGCACATTTTTCTGTTTTACATCTGTCTGGAAACATTTTACCATTTGCTTTCCCTTTTAAACCATTTGAACCAATCCATGGATCATCACTGAAAAATCACTAATATTGCTGAAGATATGGTGCTATAGCAAAGTGTGGTGAAGAAAACAGATGGTGCCCAGCTATGAAAAAGCATAACATCTGGGGTCTTAAAGACTTGTCTTAAAGCAAGTACCCATCCAAGTGAGGTGTCAACTAAGTCCAAACAAAAGCAGCACTCTCCCATGTGATCTGAGGATTGACAATAATAAAAACCAAAATCAGAGGAGGAAATTGCATTAGAGCACAAATCCTAGCACTTGGTTTTCAGAAGACAACGGATGACAGTGAAATCTCAGAATCCATTTGTACAGTCCTCACATGGAGTAAGTCTCCATTGAACTCCCTATAGATGTAAATAATTTCATCATCAGACAGAAAGCGTTGGAAAATGGATTACCGCAGATATATATATGCAGATATAGATAAAGATATACATATACACATACATATACATATATATCAAACTCACTGCTGACTCACAGTGACCCCCTGTGGATTTCAGAGACTGTAACTGTTAATGGGAGTAAAAAGCCCAGTCTTTCTCCCACAGAGCTGGTTTTGAACTGTTGAACATACGGATCACAACCCAATCCATAACCACTATATCACTAGGGCTTCTGCTGCAGATATAGTTAACTTAAATTTTAACATTTTAACATTTGTTTTCCCCTTTAAACCATTTTCAACTTGTTTGATGTTTGTTTGTTTGTTTGTTTGTTTATTATTTTCTTTATATGAAATCCAGGATAAGTAGATCTATAGAGACAGTAACTAGATCCTTAGGATTATGTCAGGGGCCATTGGGGGAAATGGGAAGGTAATAACAATAGATACAAAAAATAAAGGAAATTACCTAAAATTGATTGTGGTGATGATTGCATTACTCTTTTTAATGCATTTAAACCATTGAATTGTATATAAAGTATATGTCAATAAAATGATGAGTTTTTTTTTAAGAAAAGAAAAATCAATGTTCTTTTCTGAGCCTCCTTTTCTATCAATATAGAAGATGAGTCTTTAAGAAATAAAAGCAACCAAGCTCATAGGGACTCTATAGCCCAGGGTAGAACTACCTCTGTGGGTTTGTGAAACTGTAACTCTTTATGCTATTAGAAATCCTCATCTTTGACCTGAGGATTGGCTCCTGATTTCTAACTGCTCAACCACCTGGTTAGCAACCTAATGCATAACCCAAAGGTGTGTTCCATTCTTTTAAGTGTTTATTGCCAGCCATGTGACTGCACCCCTTGCCTAAACCCTGTGCCATCAGCCTTGGTTTCTATTGAGCACTTGGGCTTAGTCAGAACTCGGTGCTAACACCATGAGAGAAACATTAAAGTCCCCAGATTAATTCTTCCATTCAAGTCATTTGATAATATTTTCTGCTTCTAATGACTGTTATGACAAGCAGTAAATTGTTAATTGCAGCCATATAAGAATAGACATATTTGGAAGATTAATGATCCAAAAAAGTTAGATTTAAGTAAAACTACCACTTAATAGCACTCATGTCTGATTTTATTTGCCACAGGGAGGACAAATAGTGGGCTGCAGTGGGTCTGGGTAAATCAGTCGCTCTTCCTCTCATCTGTGATTGGGGGTGAGTCTTTTCTCAGTCTACACAGATCATAAAGGGGAGATGCAGGACCAAGATACAACCATCTTATATGGAAGCCAGGTGCTAACACCATCCAGCACAAAAGGTGAAAATTGCTGTCAAAATGACTTTCGAAAACCTCCAGCTGATGTTGGAATAGATTCTACTTCTTCCATGAAGCGCCAGAAGTGGTTAGTTTGTGTTAAGATGTTACTTTATATATAAAACACAAAGATTCAGAAGATAGACTCACTTTCCTCTTTGTGAGATGCTCACACTGTGAGAGATAAGTACTGAATGAGGCTGACAGGAACAGTGTTTCATTGCTGACCCACCTGGCACCTGCCCCACCTAAACTAAGTGTGGGGACATTGGAATTGGTGACTCAGTTGCCCTCTCTTTCATTCTCTGCCTCTTTCCTCCCACATCACCCCATACAGGATGCAAATGACTGTCCAATGTCACAGAAGAGGAAACTATTTTTCCACTTCCTGGGTGGCATCTTTTCCAAAGGGGATTTGGTAAGTGAGGCAAAGTAATGTGATTTAGGGCCCCAACATTTCTTTATCTTGCCCTCCACCCCCAAGGGCCAGGCCTCAGGTTAGGAGAAACCTCAGATGGGGAACATCCACTGTTGGGATAGTAGGACAACCGTGACCACCCACACCCACCCAGCCCAACTGTAGAACTATTGCTTGAGTGGGAAAGGATAACTCATATTGTCCTTGAGAATCAAACCCAATGATGTGATTATGTACTTTAAAACCATCGTAGGCTTTGGGAACTAATGAATTTAGATGATTGGAGGCATAGGCATTATTTTGTCTGGGAATAAATTCTCTTGTGAGCGCTTTCCCACTGTGGTCGAGGGAATGGACATGGGAGCCAAAGACCCAGCTGGAAGCCCAGTAATGCTGCTTATCTGCCATATGGCCCTGGCCAGGTCTGCCTCTCTCTCTCTCTCTCTCTCTCTCTCTCTCTCTCTCTCTCTCTCTCTCAGTCATGGTCTTTTATTATTCACTGCCTTATTGCCTTATTCAAGGAGCTTTCTCTTACCCTACTCAGTTCCAGTCATTGACAATTCTGGAAAAATCGTTTTAGTTATCAGAAGCTTAATATTTGTCTTTGGTGAAAATGTCAGAACTGCTTGGAGGCAGGGGCATGGCAGGAGGAGAGTGCACACCACAAGTCTCTTTTAGGAAAGACTTCAAGCCTCGTAGGTTAGATGAAGGGACAGTTATTAGATTATTACAGTTTCCCCAAAATAAAGCTTTTAGAATAATGTTTAAGATACTCTGATAACTGGAAATCAGACCCTCTAGAAAACTGCACACTTATTCTTTTGTAGATATTGAATATACAAGTGTCTTAACTTGGAGAATTACCTTCAAGGTAATAGGTACAGCTGCTCCAGGGAACAGCTCTTCTCTCTTCCAGCATGCTTCAGTTTTCCTATCCAGGTTTCTGTGCCTCTTAGATCCAACCTTGTACTGGACAGCTCTTATGAGTGGGTCTCAATTTCTACAGTGCTCCCTAGGTCCCTGTCAGGTGCCAGGCTGCCATTGAATGGTAAGAGAGACAGAAGCAAGAAGGTTCATTCTGATCATTCCAGACGCAATCACCTGCTCATTGTCCCATTGACATCCTAAGCCAGCTTCTAACTCAGGGCCTTGGCACATATATTTTAAAAGCATCCTTCCTGAGATGTGCTTGTGGCTTGTGCTCACTATCTTCAGACTTATTTCTTCAAACAAAATTACAATCCCTCATGATTGTACAACTCCTCCATGCCTCACTTTTATATTTAAATTCACAACTAGATTGGCATCAACAAAAATGGCAGAGTGAGGCTCTCTGAAAATTCTCTCTTCCAAAAAGCATGGATAAAGCCCACCAACAATGTCAGAATGAACTTTTTCAATACTCTGCAAATTAACCAAAGATTTACAGGAGCCCTGGTGGTGTAGAGGATTGCACATTTGACTGATAACCACAAAGTCAACAGTTCAAAACCACCAGCTGCTACATGGGAGAAAGATGAGACTTTCCACTCCTGGAAAGATTCATGGTCTCAGAAAGTCACAGGGACCATTCTACTCTGTCCTATAAAGTCATTATGAGTCGGAACCAACACAATGACCGTGATTCTAAGTTTTGGGATAGGGCTTATTTAAGAAAATTGGTAAGAACAGTAAGCTTTGTATGACTTTAACTTGTCCTAATACCATCTCCCACTCATTGGATCTATGAGAACTATGAGAAATAACAATCCATACTTCTCATACACTTAGGTAGTCGAATTGGGAGTTTGAGGTTTCCGAAGCCTCAGTTCCAAAGAATTGTAATTGTGTGACCTGATAGCTACATGGAAGATTCCACTTGAAAGTCTGTCTGTATTGGAACTGACCCAAATAGTTCCCCACGTTAAAGCCTTTTTCCCAAAGAACTTTGTGAAGAACAGTTATAGTGGTGTTTCGACTTTGCAATGCTCAAAGGAGGTGGATAACACTTGAAGTAACCAAAAAAAATCTTCAAAGGTATGAAAAATATAAGTGGGGAAATGAGATGTCCACAGAGGCTCTGAAAAACTCTGACATATTCTTGGAAATCTAGAAGACCACACACATGCCTAGGACTGAGTGTGCATGCTCAAGAAAGACCCCAGAAGGTACTAAGCTTTCATCTCTGGCTGACCTTGAGACCCTGTACAATTAGGAAGTGAAGGCTGTGATAGAGTTGTCAACTGCTTGGCAAAGTGGTGAGGGCATGTCGCAATATACGCACAAAACCACTCAGCAGTGACTGGAATTTTATTGACTCCAGAATGGTAAGGAAAGCTGTCCATTAACCGAACACAAAGGTAAGCAAGTAGAAACTTGAAAGACTACATATAACAAAGAATACACACTTTACAAAACCAGTTCATAAAATCTATTAAGCAAGTAAGGTATGCCTGACCAAAGCCATCATATTTTCAATAACCTAGTAGGCATGCGAAAGTTGAACATTGAATAAGAAAGATCAAAGAAGAATCCATGCATTTGAATTATAGCACTGGAGAAGAATATTGAAAGTGCCGTGCACTGCCCAAAGAACAAACAAATCGGTCTTGGAAGAAGCACAACCAAAATGCTCCTTAGAGGCAAGGATGGAAAGATGTCATCACATGTGCTTCAGACAGGTTGTCAGGAGAGGCTAATCCCTGGAAAAAGACTTCATGCTTAGTAAAGTAGAGGGGCAGGGAAAAAGAGGAAGGCCATTGAAAAGATGGAGTGATTCAAAGGCTGTAACATGGGATCGTGCATAAGCACAACTGTGAGGATGATGCAGGACCAGGGGTGTCCCATTCTAGTAGTTATAAGGTTGCTGTGAGTCACAACCAGCTCAATGGCACCAGACTATAACAACAGAGTGGAAATGAAAAAAGAAGTTCATTATTAAAAATAGAGAAGATCAACTAGACCCCAAACTGGTTCTCTAATAAAAGATCAATTAAATTAATAGTGAACACGAGGGAAAAAAAGAGAGAAGATCCAAATAACTAAAATCAGGAATGAAAGAGGGAACATTATTATACATCTTACAGCAATATAAATAAGCACGGTGATATTATGGACAATTGCCTGCCAAAAGAATTAAATAGAATATAAAAACACATTTCTAAGCTTATTCGAAAAGGCCAGTATTATTCTGATACCAAAGATATTATAAGAAAACTAAAATTAATGTATTTTATGAGTAGTGATACAAAAGTCCTCCATGAAATATTAGCAAATCAAATCCAGAAATATAAAAAGGATTATGCTCCCCCACTAAGTGTATAAGTGTAAACTAAGAATATAAGTTTGATACAACATAGAAAAATTGCTGGTTGATTATAATACATTGATCTACATATTAATATAACAAAGGAGAAAAAAGGCACATAATCATTTTAATGGACACACCAAAAAAGCATTTGATAAAATACAACGACATTTTGTGATTTAACAAAACTGGAATAGAAACAAACTAGAAAAACCTTAACATGAAAAAGGACATCTAGGAAGTACACACCCACAGCCAACATCACACTGAGAGAACCCGGTGAAATGAGGGAGTGTTACACATTGGACTGTTAACTGCAAGCGGACTCAATGACAGTGAACCTGTCTTATTTTGTTCTGTTGGTTTGGTTCTTTTTGTTGAAACACGAGGGACCTTGGTGACACAGTGAATTAAGCACTCAGCCCACCAGCCCCTCTATGGGAGAAAATTATGACAATCTGCTTCCTCGCTGGCATCCATACTCATGGGTATCACTTAGGATAAAGTAGAACTGCCCTTTTTGGTTTCTGTGTCAGTCTGGGTCGACTAGAGAAACAAATTCATAGACACTCATATGTGTATAAGAAGGAGCTTTATATACAAAAACAGTATAATTTATATAAGAGGGAACCAATTACAAGGAACTGTGTATGACCTCCTCCCTGGGGGACAGACAACTAAAGTGGGTGAAGGGAGACATCGGACAGGGCAAGATATGACAAAATACCAATTTATAAACTATCAAGGGCTCATGAGGGAGGAGGGAGCGGGGAGGGAGGGGAAAAATGAGGACCTAATGTCGGGGGTTTAAGTGGAGAGAAAATGTTTTGAGAATGATGTACAAATGAGCTTTACACAATTGATGTGTGTATGGATTGCGATAACAGTTGTATGAGCCCCTAATAAAATGTTTTAAAAAAATAATTTCATCCAGTTCTTCAAAAATATCCTATTTGTATTTTTGATGGAATGGTATTGAGTGTATAATAAAGAGAGAATTGACACATAAAAAAAAAATATTGAGAGAACATCCAAGCCTAGTTCAGATCAAGTCCCTAAGTCTGATATTAGCCCAGATGTCCAATACCAATCTATAAATTCCTCTTCAGACTCACACAACACATGCAATGATGCCGAATGCAGAAAGATCATAGGCCAGTGGTGGAAGGTCTTATGGATCCAGTGGCAGTAGAAGCATCGCAGCACTGGCAAGGGTCTCCAATTCTAGGGCTCTGGCTGTCATCAGCATAGATCCATGTGTCTTGTCAGTAGAGAGTCTCTCAGGGGGTGAGTGTGTGTCCTGCCTCCAGCAAGCTATTTATCTCCTTAGCACTTCCAAATGAGGTCATCAAGCTGCGACCTGATAGACTGGCTAAGCTCCACCCCTTCACTCTTAAATCTCAAAATGAAAACAGATATGGAACCACCACAGTTTCCACACTTAAGTTTTCATAGGACCAGAGTTTCATCTTTCTTCTTCTTTTTTCCTTTTGAATCTTTTTTCCAATTAGTTTATTTTTAATGATTTCACTGACATATAATTCACATATCATCATTTCACTAATTCATTCTCATTCATAAAAGTTGTGCAACCATTGCCACGATCAATTCCAGGATATTTCTTCCTCTTTGTACTTGTTGTTGGCTTTCCATTTCTTATCTACCTCTCATCTTTCTTACATGGAGCAGCTGGTGGGTTCAAACTCTTGAACTTGTTCTTAGCAGACCAATCAGTAACCCACTATGCCACCAAGGGCTCCTTAAAGATTACAGGCTGAGAAGACCAAGGGGTGATTCTACTCTATTCTGTAAAATTGTTATAATTATGTAACTGAAATCAGTTTAGGGTTGACTCATACTGAAATTATTAAACATTCAAAAACTGTCCCCTACTATTGGGAACATGGCAGGAGTGTCTGCATGGTACAAATGGTTAAGTATGCAACTACTAGCTGAAATGGTGGTGGTTTGCATCCACCCACAGCAACTCAGAAGACAGGATTGACGATTTTCCCTCAAAAACCCTGCACACGTGCATTACCATTAGTTAGAATGAGCTCAACAGCAGTCAACAGCAACGACATCTATTAAACATTGTGCTGGAGGCTTTAGCCAGCACAGTGAGGCAAGAATAAAAAGCATCTAGATAAGATGGAAGAAGTAATCATTTTTATTCAGAGGTGATATGGTAAGATGTATACAAATACTAAAGAATCCACAAGAAAAATTTTAGAGCTCATAAATACAGCAAAGTTATGGAATATAACTGAGGTGACTGTAAATGTCATGGCATTGGGTCAGGTACACCCTATTCCTCAAATGCAGTGTGGTGCTTGGATAAGAATAGACGTATACATCAATGGGACAGAGTGAAAGTTTAGACAGCGTCAAAACAACACAATGAGAAAATCAGAGTACTTTCAACAATTAGTGTTAGGACAACTGGATGTCAACATGCCAAAGAATTAATGTAGACATTATGTCATATGCAAACGTTAATTCAAAATGGATCAAAGTCTTAGATGAAAGAGCTGAAATACATATAACCCTTAAGAGGAAACTTAGGCATGAATCCTGCGACACTGCACTTACAACACTTTCCTACATGTGACTAAGTAACAACCAAAAAGAAGACATAAATTGTACTTCATTGTGCCAATGGAAATTATCAAAGAGTTGAAAATCAAAACTGCAGAATGAGAAAAAGTCTTTGTAAATAATGTACCTGATACTGTTACATTTAGGTATCATCGAGTCAGTTGAAATTCATAGCAACCCTGTCCACCACAGGACAAATGAGTGCCCGGTCTTGCACCTATGCTCGATCCCACTGTTGCTGACACTATGTCAATCAATCTCCATGAGGGGCTTCCTCTTTTCTATTGTCCCTCTACTTTATCAAGCCTGATGTCCTTCTCCTGACAACATAGCTGAAAGATGTAAGGTGAAGTTTCGCCATCCTTGACGTTAAGGAGCATTCTGGGCATACTTCTTCCAAGAAAGATTGGTTTGTCCTTTGCCAGTCTGTGGTACTTTCAAATTCCTCTCCAGCACCACAATTCAAATGGACCAATTCTTCTTGAGTTTTCCTGATTCATTGTTCAATTTTCACATGCAGATGAGACCATTAAAAACAGCATGGCTTGGGCCAGGCGCACTTTAGTCTTCAAAGTAACTTCCTTGCTTTTCAACACTCTAAGGAGATCTTATGCAACAGACCTAATGCAACCGGTCTTTTGATCTCTTGACTGCTGCTTCCATGAGCATTTTGATTGTGGATCCAAGCAAGACAAAATCCTTGACAACTTCAACCTTTTCTCCATTTATCAGGATGTTACCAATTAGTCCAGTTGCGAGAATTTTGGTCTTCTTTATATTTTACTGGTTGTGTAATCTGCATATCACAGATGCTAATAAGCCTTCTTCCCATCCTGATAGCACATTCTTCTTCATACAACCCAGTTTCTCTGATTATTTGCTGAGCATACAGATTTAAGAAGTATGGTGAGATGCTTGTGATACACAGTCCTGTATCACATCTTTCCTGATTTTAAATCATGCAGTATTCCCTTGTTCTGTCCGAACAACTGCCTCTTGATCCATAAACAAGTTCCACGTTAGCATAATGAAGTGTTCTGGAATTCTCAGTGTTCTCAAGATTGTCCATAGTTGGCTATGAGCCAAGCAGTTGGATGCCTTGGCATAGTCAATAAAACACAAGTAACAATTTTTGTGATATTCTGTACTTTCAGCCAAGATCCACCTGACATCAGCAATGATATCCTTCATTTCACATAATTTTCTGAATCTGACTTGAACCTCTGACAGCTTCCCATCAAGGTTCTGCTACAACAGGTGTTGGATGATTTTCAGTAAACTTTTACTTGCATGTGATATCAGTGATACTGTTTTAGAGTTTGTGCATTCTGTTGGGTCACCTTTCTTTGGAATGGGCGCATTTATGGATCTCTTTCAGGCAGTTGACCTAGCAGCTGTTTTCCAAACTTCCTGGCACAGACAAGTGAGTGCTTCCAGTGCTTCATCAGATTGCTGAAACAGTTCGATTGGTGTTCCATCAATTCCTGGAACCTTATTCTGGTTAATGCTTAAAGTGCAGCTTGAACTTCTTCCTTCAGCACTATTGGCTTTTGCTCATATGCTACCTCTTCAATTGGTGGAATGTGGACTAGTTCTTTCCTATAAAGTGACTCTGTGTATTCTTTCTATCTTCCTTGGTTGCTCCCTGTATTACTCAACATTTTGCCCATAGAATCTTTCACATTGCAACTTGAGGCTTGAATCTTTCTTGAGTTTTTCAGTTCAAGATACACTGAATGTGTGCATTCTTGGGTTTCTAACTCTAGGTCTCTGCACATTTCATTATAATATTTGGCTTTGTCTTCTTGAACTGCCCTTTGAAATTTTCTATTCAGCACTTTGACTTCATTTCTTTCAGTTGCTTTAGCTACTCTGTAACTAAAAGCAAATTTCAGAGTCTCTTTTGACATTCCTTTTGATCTTTTCTTTCTTTCCTGTCTTTTTAATGACCTTTTGCTTTTTTCATGAAAGATGGTTTTTTTTTATGTCCTTCCACAGCTAAATCTTCTGTTATTAGTGTTAAAAGTGTGAAATCTGTCCTTTAGATGTTCTTGAAATTCAGGTGGGTTAGACTTAAGGTCATATTTTGGCTCTCGTGGACTTGTTTCAATAATCTTCAGCTTCAACCTGAACTTACGCAGAGCAACTGAATGTCTGTTCCACAGTCAGTCCCTTATCTGGTTTTAGCTGCTGATTTTGAGTTTTCCATCCTCTATTCCCACAGATGTAGTTGATTTAATTTTTGTGTATTCCATCTAGAGAAGTCCACTTGAATAGTCATTTTAAGTGTTTTTGAAAAAAATGTATTTCCTACGAACAAGTCATTGGTTTTGCAAAATTCTATCATGTGATCTCTCCCTTCATTTCTATCTCCAAATACACATTTTTCAACTATTGTATCTTCCTCTTTGTTTCCAACTTTTGCATTTCAATTGCCAATAATTATCAATGCATCTTGATTGCATGTTTGATTTAATTTCTGACTAAAGTCATTGGTAGAATTGTTCAATTTTTTCCTTACTAACTTTTGTGGTTGGTGCATAAATTTAAATAATAGTTATATTGATTGGATTTCCTTGAAGTGGGATAGATATAATCTTATCACCAAAAGCATTATACGTCAAGATTGATTTTGTAATGTCCTTTTTGACAATGACTGAAATGCCATTCCTCTTCAATGTGTCATTCCCAGTATAGTAAATCACATGGTTTTATGATTCAAAATGGCCAATACCAGTCCATTTCAGTTCACTAATGCCTAGGCTATTGATCTTTATGGGTTCCATTTCATTTTTGTTGACTTCCAGTTTTCATAGTTTCATACTTTGTACATTCCAAGTTCTGACCATCAGTAAATTCTGGTAGCTATTTCTGCTTACCTTAAGTTGTGCCCCATCAGCAATGAAAATCCTGAAGGCTCCACTCCCACAGAACTCACTCCATTCACACCACCACAACTGACTCCACTTGGAGAAATTAGCTCCTCCTCAGTCACAATTTTGAGTGCCTACTGAGCTGAGATGCCCAGCCTGTGGCACTTTGTCTAACAATACTCTGCTGCCATTTGTTAGGCCTTCAGTAGCCCACAATGTTTTGAATGCACTTACTTCAAAGTGGGCAGCCGATTCCTTCTGCATTGTCTGTTCTTAATCTGGAAGCTCTGCTGAAACCTGCTCACTTTGGGTGACCTTGCCGGTGTTTGAAATACCTGCGACATCGCTTCCAGCAAAGCTGCAACTCACAAGCCACCACAGTACAACAAACGGACAGACAAGTGGTACAGTGTGTCTGATAGGGGGAAAACCATAATAGATAAAGAATTCTCATACCTGATAATAAAAAGACAAATAACCCAATTGAAAAAAAATAGTTAAAAGATTTTAAAAGACTTTCACCAAAGAAAATATATAAAGGGTCAATGAGTAGAGGATAAGATGCTAATGATAAGGGCCATATGAAGTAATTCTCTACAAGAGGGAAGAAAGGAACGGAGGCAAGGAGAAAAAAGGAAGGGGGGAGGGGCAAGAAACAGGGGAAATAGAAAGGAGGGGAGAGAGAAAGATGGAGATTGTTGGGAGTGTTTATGTGATTGGGAGACCATTATGGAATGAATTGTGTTCCCAACCCCTGCCCCAGAAAAAATATAGAGAGATAGAGAAAGAGAAGATACATATAGATGCAGATATAGATGTAGATGTGGAGAGATAGAGATATAACTGCCATCAAGTCGAGTCTGACTCATCATGATCCTATAGGACCAGGTAGAACTTCCCCTGTAGGTTTCCAAGACTGTAACTCTTGACATGAGTAGAATTCCTCATCTTTCTCTCTTTCACCAGCAGAGCAGCTGGTGGTTGCGAACTGCTGAATGTGTAACCAGGGTGTGTGTGTGTGCGCGTGCATAGCCCTGGTCCCTATACTTGGATGTGGTTTCTGTTTAGAAATGGGATTTTTCATTTGTTATGTTTAAAAGGTCATACGAGAGCAGATGGCTACTAAACCTCATGAGTCCTGAGCTATAAAAAGAGCAGCATGGATGCAGGGACACACAGGAAGGGAGGAAAGCAGACGCTGGAAACCACGCATCCACAGGTCCAGGGACAAGGACCGCTGGCAGTTACTAGAAGCTGGGCTAAACAAAGAAGGTCTCTCCATAGGACCCAGGCCTGAATTCAGACTGCTCGCCTCCTGAGCTGTGAGAAAATATGAGAGGGTTTTAAAAAGACCATGGAAAAATCCCATTGTCTTTTAATTCCATTTTTCACAGCCTTGTTGAACCCCTTCTTGCATTTCTGTTATCTAAAACCACCACTATTTTGTCTCAGTAGCACTAAATAACTCAGACAGGGACAAACATTACCTCTTATGGTTGAACACTGAATGTGATTTGAAAACCATCTAGCACACAGCACATCCGCAGTAAAGGCCTGCTAAAGGAATGAATGCAGAGCCAATTTCCCCTAACTTGCATCATTTTCTTCTCTCAGGTAAGTCCACCTTCCCTTTTTGTCCCAACCAGAGGGCCTAATAACATCATGCTTTGTCTATCTATTGGGGACACAAAACAAACTCTGTGATTGAAGAGTTACTTCCACTGACTCTACTCCCTCCTGTCAAGAAGAGGGAGAAAATCCCCTGAGAATTCTGAGTCCTTGTTCAGACATAGCTTATCAGGGTTAAACACACTGCAACCAGTCAAATAAATCCTCCTGCAGCCCAGCAGGTCGGCCTGAGCAGAGACCAGTACACAGGAAAACAGCAGCTCTGGCTCAAGGAATGCAGAAATGCTGTTCAAATAGCTATGTTGGGTACTTTGTCAAAATTAATTCTTTCCACTGGTTCTGTTTAATTTTACCAAGTTCCATAGGAGTGGGGAGTGGAGTAGTTTGACTCCCAGCAGCTTGCCCACCATCATTGGCCCATAATATTGACGCTAAACACGTCATTTGCTATGCTTGCCCTGAACCGGGGAGTCACAAGTTCAAACAACCACAGGGCTAGCCCTGGGATGAGTGACAAGATGGGGGTTGGGGTCGGGGGCTGTGGTAGAATGCAGACCTCATATTACCCAATTCCTCTGACAGTGTTCATGTAGGGATCCAAGCCTAAGGGTTGTCAAATCTCTCTCTTTAAAATAAAAAATTTAGATTTTCTATTTGAAATACAATTGCTAAATAACGTAAAACAATCCAACTTAATTTTGAATACCTTTACTCAAATAAAATATACTCCTTTACATTAAATATATTGAGACATATTTACATATTGTTTACTTGTTTGCATTGTATAATAGAGTTGCACAATCATCACCATAATTTGCTTTTAATCATTCTTATCATCCCATGAAGAAAACTTTTACCCATTGGCTGTTACCCCTCTGATTTCAAGGTTCATCCAAGAATCAGTAATCACAGCAAGCATCTGAACTTCATTGTTTTTTGGTTGTGTTTTGCAGAGCACAATTTCATAATATCATCAATATATCTGCCGTTTAGCAATAGAGCACATTCTGTTTCTCCACAACTGCTTTAGTCAACAGCTGGTTCTACTTTCTCCCACAAAGAGCTGAGCTCAGGATTTCCATGTACATATATATATATATATTTTTTTTTTAATCATTTTATTGGGGGCTCTTACAGCTCTTAAAACATTCCATACATCAATTGTATCAAGCATATTTGTACATATGTTGCCATCATCATTTCCAAAACATTTTGTACTTGAACCCTTGGTATAAGCTCCTCTTTTTTCCCCTCCCTTCCCCACTATCCCACCCTCTTGAATCCTTGATCAATTATATATTGTTATTATTATTTCATATCTTACATTTTCTAGTGTCTCCCTTCACCCACATTTCTGTTATTTGTCCTATTCTGGGGGGGGGGGGGAAACTATATAACCAACTTTTTGATGGGTTTCCCCTTTCTCCTCTTCCCCCTCCCCTCCCCTCATGATATCACTAATCCCACTACTGTTCCTGAGGGTTTATCTGTCCTGAATTCCATGTGTCGAGAGCTGTTATCTGTACCAATGTGTGTTCTCCAGACTAACCAGATTCGTCAGGTAGAACTGGGTCATGGTAGTGTGGGTGTGGTGGGGGGCCTGAAGCATTCAGAAACTAGAGGAATTATGTGTGTTTCATTGATGCTGTACTACCCCTTGGTTGAATCATCCTTCTTTATAACCCTTCTGTAGGGGGATATCCAATTGTCTACAGATGGGCTGTGGGTCTCCACTCCAAACCCCCTTGTTTGCATTAATATAGTTGTTTGTTGGGATTTTTTTTTATATCTGATACCCGATCCCAGCAACACCTCATGATCACACAGGCTGGTGTGCTTCTTCCATCTGGGCTTATTTGCTTCCCTGCTAGATTGATGCTTGTTTAACTTCAAGCCTTGAAGACCCCAGACATGATATCTTTTGATAGCCAGGCACCATCCGCTCTCTTCACCACATGCTTATGTACCCATTTTGTCTTCAGCGATTGTGTCAGAAAGGTGAGTAGCAAAGAGTCCCAGGTTATTACAACCAAATGTTCTTGTGTATAGGGAGGCCTTGAGCAGAGACCTAAAGTCTGTCTACTATCTTATTTACTTAACATATAAATACAGTATATGTACATTGGTCTCTATCTCTGTTATTATAAATTAGTATATTTACATATACACATGCCTATAGCAATACCTCTATAAATAGCTTTTGCCACCTATTTCTTTCCTCTATTTCCTTTCACCTTCCTCCTATCCCATTATCATGCTCACCCTCCATTTGGCTCTCAGTAATTCCTCTTAGCTACATTGCATTTGATTAAACCCCTCCAGGCATTATAAGCCCTCCTTGCCATCAATTTTAGAGCTCTTACTGCTCCCTTATCCCTAAATTTGTTGGCTCCCCACTCCCCCTCTCTGCCTCCTCCTCTCCCATGTCCCCAGAACCGCTGGTTCCATTGTTTTCTCCTTGGGATTATTTTCCCTGCCTTTCTTATATAGATAGACATTTCCCTATATTCTTTGCTTTAAGATAAACCACCACCACCGCCACCCTTTTTTTTAAGTAAGAAGATCCCTGAGCCATGCATCCAAATGTCACATTTTACAACATGTAAGCAAAAGAGTCCAAGTCACAAATGTCAAAACGAGGACTTGTTATGATAATACTCATGAACAACTGTTCAATTAAAGTCTTTAAATATAGGGATACTTCTTGTGTTAGTCTGGGTAGACTAGGGAAACAAATCCACAGAAACTCGTACATCTATAAGAGAGAGTTTTCTATAAAGGGTAAGTGTACATTCAGAAAGCACCCCAACCCAATGCTGTCCAAGCCCATTAAGTCCAACATTAGCCCATATATCCAACACTGATCTACAAAGTCCTCCTCAATCTCACAAAACACACACTAAGATGCTGACTGCAGGAGGAAAGCCGAATCAGTGAGCGTGTAAATACCTCAGCGTAGGCAGGGGTCTCCACATGGCTGCTCCAGCAACCCAGGGCTGCATAAGGGTAGGTCCATGCGGCTTCTCCTCAGGGATGTCTTACAGGAAATGAGCCTTGTCACCTGAAGCAGGGAACTGGCTAAGGCAGCTGCACCCTGGGCTGACCGTCACAAAGCAAGAGACTCAAGAAAACAGAAAGGCAAGTCTCACTGAGCCATTATCTCTCTGCCTTCAATTAATCCCACATGTGTTTATTGACCAGCTTGGCACCATAAACCTTAACTATCCCACTCCTCAAAGCCAGGCTTTCAAAGGGAAGCTCCTGTTTAACTGGATAGAAATGTGAACCGAAACCAAACCTTTCGGTGTCAAGTCAGTTTCAACCCATTAAAAACTCAAAAACTCCATTGCCATCCAGCCAATTTTGACAGACAGGGAGACCTGCCCCCGGGTGTTTCTGAGACTGCTAACTCAGAGCAGAAAGTCTCATCTTTCTTCTGTGGGGCAGCTTGTGGTTTCAAACTGGTGATCTTGTGCAAAGTAGAACCACCCCTATGGGTTTGCCTTTATGGGTTCATCTTTCTGGGAGCAAATGGCCATGTCGTACTCCCATGGACTTGCTGGTTGGGTTTGAATCACTGACATTTTGTTGCATTCCTGTTGTGCCACTAGGGATCCTGAGAACATGAATGAAAACTCTCACTGCCATCGAGTCAATACTGACTCACAGAGACCCCTTGTGGGTTTCTGAGACTGTAACTGTTTATGGAAGTAGAAAGCTCTGTCCCAAGGAGCTGCTGATGGTTTTGAACTGCCTACCGTGGGGATCATAGCCCAAGGTGTAGGCACACCACTGGGTTCCAGAATAGTGGTGTATAATGAGTAGTGGGGTATTTCCAAAGCTTCAAGAGGCCACCGATGAGAAAGAATGTGATAGAAACTCTAAATATGTTTGTACTCTTTATAGTATAAACATTATTTTTTGCATATGCGATCAAAACCAAGGGTGGGATGGCTTGGACAAGCAGAAACAAATAGAGTTGTGCTTCAAACTGACACACAATTTGTTTCCAGGAGTTTGGAGTGAATAGGAAGATAGCAGAGAAATCACAGGTTTGTACACTAGGATGAAACTCTCAGACCGATGAGTGAGAGGTGAGCCACACCAAATGGCCTGCATTGGGGCAGTTCCAGTCATCACAGACTCTAACTACCCCACTATTGGCAGAGACACTGTGGCCTGTTGCCTCCGCTTACCTCAAGCAGTGTCAAAGCCCCCCTCTCCTCACTGCCTCCAGAGGCAGCAAGAGCCAGGTCATCTCTCCAAATTCTCCTTCCCCAAACTCCTGAAGACAGTAGAGAATATGAGCTTGCTGCCATCCCCACTTGGAAATGTCCTCATCTTTTTTGAAGCGCCCTCATCTCTTTATTCCAACAATGTATTATGTGAGCACCACGGTGGTGCTCCTGACACCACAGCCCATTCGGGGTGGGAAGAGTCACCTGACAGTGTGACATCAGGATCAAGGCCACTAAAACAACCATCCTGGAGGAGTTTATGTCTTCATTCTGCCAATGAATAGCTTTGCTGCGCTAAGGTCACCAGATAAAATAAAAGGCACTCTGTTACATTTGAGTTCTAGATAAACAACATATCATTTTTCAAATATAAGAAACAAACATATTTAAAAGTGATTCACTGTATCTGAATTTCAAATTTACCTGGTATCTTGCACATCCTTTGGTAAATCTGGCCCAAACCTGTTCCTGTCCAGTTGACCCTGAAAATGGCAGCACCCTGTGTGTCAGAATAGAGCTCCCCGGGGTTGTTTAGAAATAGATCTCCAGGTCTTTCTTCTGAGGGGCCTCTGTGTGAACCCAAACCACCTCCTGCACCCTGTAGGTTAGCAGTTGAGTGTATTAACCCTCTGATCAACCCAAACAATAACAACAAACTCACTGCCATCAAGTCAATTCCAACTCAGTGGTCCTAGGGGACAAGAGAGGACTATCTCTATGGATTTCTGAGACCGTAACTCTCAAGGATTGGCTGGTGATTTCTAACTGCGGACCCTGAGATTGGCAGCCCAACACAGAACCCACTACCCACCAGGGATCCTGTCGGCCCACCCAGGGACTCCAAAATCTTCTTCAACCTTTGGCAAATGATTTTCCTTGTTATCTACTTCCCTACCAAGTGAGTAGCCATGTCCTTGTCAGAGGTGATGGTGATGGTCAAAGGAGATCCCCCTGAGCCAGATTATTAAAATGGCAGACTGAGCTCCAAATTACCCCTCTCCCTCCTACTACATTTGTCTGCATTGAAGCCATGTTCAAATGTTCATCTTGTCATAAAGAAGGATGCTCAATTCCCTCACAGTAGGGCATTTCTTCTCCCATCTCAGAAGTCCCGGGAGCCTTGAGCCAGGTGTAGAATAGGCAGGCAGGATTATAGGAATAGGTGCATTGCCTTTGAGAAGCCCTTGTGCATAATGAGGAACTCATTTGGGATGCTAACTCTAAGGTCAGCAGTTTGAAACCTGCAGCCACTCTGTGGGAGAAAGATGAGGCTTTCAATCTCCTAAAGAGTTACAGTCTCATAATCTCACCATAGCAGTTCTACCCCATCCTATAAGCTCACAGTGGGTGGAAATGGACTCAACAGCAGTGACTTTCAGGTGGGTGAGCTTTGCCTTCACAGCCACAGGCACATCTTCCTTACACCATGGCTCCCTTTGTGGCTGTCAAACAGGGTTCCTTAGGGTTTTTTGGGGGTGGGGTGTGTGGTTTGAGCCAGAAGGTGTGACTAGGGTATGCTGGTATATCAGGGTCCTAACCTCTCTGTTTTTGAAAGGGGGTGTGGAGGAGATCCATTCAGAAGCAGAACTGTGCACTGAGCTTTCTGGAATACATTCCCTCCTCTCCTTTGCCCAGGGAGTTCCCTTTCTCTCAAGCTGCGGAGCTCCACCCCAGAGCAGCTCTGGTCACATTTGTATGCCACCAGCTGCATCCAACATAACTGCATATGTGCATCCATAATCTTTTATTATGTCATAATGCATTTTAGTGTGTGCATGGTTATTATCTTTTAGAGGTCCCCATTTAGATTTATGGAGCAAAAGAAAAGTTTTTTAAAAATGTAATCTAATTAATCTGAGTGCATTTGTATGCCTATTAAAATTCACCTGTCCAGGATTTTCCATTTATCATGATTACTAGGGAGCAGCCACACTGAGAAAGGGGGCTGCCTCTTCATTTAGTACAAAATGATGATTTATTATGGGGAGTGCTTTTAGTAATGGCGTGCATTTAATGGACAGCTCTGTGCGACAAATCCTCCACAAAGACTGTAAAATTAGACATGTTGTCCTTTCATGTAGAACACTTCCCAGCGAGGCTTGGCCAGACATGGCTCATGGATTCTGAACACGATGGACCTGCACACTAGCTGGAGTAAAAGGGAGACCAGGTTCTTGTGAGTCAAGTCAGCAGGAGGAAAGCCCCCCATGAGTCCCACAATAGAGCCAAAAAACCCTTAGGGCAGCTTCTCCTTGGAGCTGGGCCTCACTGGGCAGGGCTAAGGGGAGGTGCTCAGTTGCAGCTATCAACACACTGGGCCTGGTCTCCTACTCAGGGAGCAAGGTGCTCATTCTATTAGCACAAGCAGCAGGATCTTGTGCTTCAGTGCCAAGCTTGGTATCCTTGTTAGCTGCTGTGGAATTGGCCCCTGAGTGGTGGTGACCCAGGCACAGCAGTACAAAACACTGCCTAATCTTGTGCTATCCCCATTGATCAGCTGCAGATTGAATCATCATAATCCATAGTTTTTCATTGGCTGATTTTCAGAAGTAGATCAGCAGGCCTTTCTTCCTACCCTTAGTCTAGAAACTCCACTGAAACTTGTTCAGCAGAAAGCAACTGAAAGTCTCCACTGACAGAGAGGTAGGGACTGTTGAGGAGGTCTCAAACCAAACCATCACTGCCTTGTGACATCCCAAGGCCAAGAGCAACTCGTATATTCAGCCCAGATCTAAGGACAGCACTGCCCACCTCTGATCACTCACCTCAGCCCTAAGCCTGAGAACAGGGCCTGGACTGAGCAAATCTCCCGAGACATGCTGAGGATGAGAGTCACTGGGGACCCCGGGACACACCAGAGACAAGGGACCTGATAGCAAAGATACACTCATTGTCTACTCAGCCCACAGGCAAAGTACTACAGGTGCCCACTCTGACTTCCTGTCTACAGACAGACTGAGGGTCCCTGGGGTCCTGTGACAATGAGAACACTGGCTTCCGTGAGGCAACCCCTCACTGCCTTCCTCCGCATGTAACTCTAAGGCAGCGGTTCTCAACCTTGAGGCCAACAGACCCTTTTACAGGGGTCGCCCGATTCATAACAGTAGCAAAATGACCGTTATGAAGTAGCAACAAGAATAATTTTATGCTTGGGGGGTCACCACAACATGAGGAACTGTATGAAAGGGTTGTGGCATTAGGAAGGTTGAGAACCACTGCTCTAAGAGGTATGCTCATTCCACACTGTGGGGTGGGCTTTTCATAAAAGCTGGGAGGCCTCCTCCCAGCTCTGGAAATGCAAAAAGGATTGCCATGAGCATCAGGAAGGGGAAAAGTTCCTGTTCCGATTGTGACCCCAAGGAGGACCAATCTCCTAATGCAAGTGAATGAGTAACTTGAGCAAGCAAGGATTCTTCAAGAGCAGTGAAGTCTCTTGTTGATGAAAATAGAAGTTCTAAAAAAGATAGGTGTAGTCAATGAAAAGGTTGTAAGTAGCATGGGCCTTCAGGAGGAGAGAAAGAAGGCTGCTCTCTTTTCTTTTTTAAAATCATTTTATTGGGGGCTCGTACAACTCTTATCACAATCCATACATACATTCATTGTGTCAAGCACATTTGTACATTTGTTGCCGTCATCATTCTCAAAACATTTTCTTTCTACTTGAGCCCTTGGTATCAGCTCATTTTTCCCCTCCCTCCACGCTCCCCATTCCCTCAAGAATGCTTGATAATTTATAAATTATTATAATTATTTTGTTATGTCTTACACTGTCTGACTTCTCCCTTCACCCACTTTTTGTTGTCCATCCGCCAGGGAGAAGGTTATATGTAGATCCCTGTAATCAGTTCCCCCTTTCCACCCCACCTTCCCTCCACCCTCCAGTATTGCCACTCTCAGCACTTGCCCTGAAGGGATCATCTGTCCTGGATTCCCTGTGTTTGCAGTTCCTATCTGTACCAGTGTACATCCTCTGGTATAGCCAGATTTGTACAGTAGAATTGGGACCATGATAGTGTAGCAGGGGGGAAGAAGCGTTTAAGAACTAGAGGAAAGTTGTATGTTTCATCATTGCTACACTGCACCCTGACTGGCTTGTCTCCTCCCCACGACCCTTCTGTAAGAGGATGTCCAGCTGTCTACAGGTGGGCTTTGGGTCCCCAATCTGCACTTCCCATCATTCACAATGATATGATTTTTTTTGTTTTTGATTCCTGATACCTGATCCCATCGACACCTCCTGATCACACAGACTGGTATGCTTCTTACCTGTGGGCTTTGTTGCTTCTGAGCTAGATAGCCGCTTGTTTATCTTCAAGCCTTTAAGACCCCAGATGCTATATCTTTTGATAGCCAGGCACCAACAGCTTTCTTCACCACATTTGCTTATCCACCCGCTTTGTCTTCAGCGATCATAATGGGAAGGTGGGCTGCTCTCTTTTCAAATCTCTTATATGTTTACATCAAAGAGAAAACTTCAGTTGTATGCTAAGGAGTCTTTAGCATCTCCTTAGAGTTTTTAGGCAGAAGCCTTTGGAGGATACAAAGAGTTAACAGAGTAATGCAATGCAGATTTGGATGCTAATTCAAAATTTGGATGTTGGAATCTTCCCAGGGATACATTGCAACAAAGGCCTGGTAATTTACTTCTGAAAACAATCAGCCACTGACCATCCTGAGGCACACAGTTCTAAACACACAGGACGTGATTTGGAATCACGTCCATGGCAATGTGGAGTACTTCCCAAGCTTCTCATAGAAAAGAGAGCGAGCAAGGGAGCCCCAGGGAGCAGGTCTCAGGCAAGAGCACCTTCCCTGCCTGGGCCATCAACGCTGGACACTTGCTTGTCCTTCCAACCACCAGAAGCAAGGCTCAGCTCAGGCCCTCGCATCAGGAAATGGTCAACACTTACGAACATTAAGTGAACAAATGACTAGAGCATGCTAATGGCAAGTTTCTTTCTCTTTTCTGCAATGAAATAAGGGATTCTTTCAAATTATAAAACTTTTAAGTAGACAGTTATTTATTGTAAAGATACCTTCTTAGCAAAGCAGATGGTTGTGCCAGGGTCCGGTGATTCCTGAAAGTGGGATACAGTAACGAAATATGGAAGGCTCGACCTGGACAAAAGCATTCGTCTGACCCTGGATCCTCCCTTGGGAAATCTGACCAGGTCAGGGGACCCTGATAGGGATCAGAAAGGGGAAACCTGGGAATGGCAGGGGACTAGAATCTGCAGGAGAGCCATGCCATTGGCTTGTTTCCACAGAGCAGGAGAGGAGACAAAGACTTGTTTTGACCCATGTTATATCACCTTTATGGGTGCAGACAATGCATCCCTCTCCTGCAGAGAGCAGCTGGTGGGTTTGAACTACCGACCTTGAGGTTAGCTTCTGACTACACCCACATGGCTCCTTTCTTGGCACAGAGTAGATACTTAACCTATAATGTACATATATATATATTTTTTTTATTTAATCTTTCGTCAAGTTGGCTATTTGATTTTGAAGAACAATTAAGGTAACTATTTAACTGATTTCGACCTTTTAAATTTATTCTGAGCTCTATCTCAAAGCCAATGTTTTGGCAAAGAAAATTGAGTGGAGAGATTTCATGAACTCAGAAGTCACAGAGGCTTGTCACCAACCAACTGTGTTAGTCTGGGTAGACTAGAGAAATAAATTCATAGACACTGATATGTGTATAAGAAAAAGCTTTATATACAAGAGCAGTTGAATATTGAGAAAACATCCCAGCCGAGTCCAAATCAAGTCCATAAGTCCCATGATATTAGCCCATATGTCCAATACCAATCTATAATATCCTCTTCAAACTTATGAAACACATGCAATGATGCCAAATGCAGGAAGATCACAGGCCAGTGGATGCAAAGTCGTGTGGATCCAGTGACAGTAAGCATCTCAACACTGGCAGGAATCTCCACGTGGCTACATGGCTCTTCCAGTTCCCAGGGCACAGGGTCTATCAGTGTAGTGCCATGTGTCTTGTCCATAGAGAGTCTGTCAGGGAGTGAGTAGAGAGACACCATCTCCCGCCTCCAAGGAGGAAAATACCAGAGTTCCCAGAATCCTCAGGAGAAAGCAATGCCCACACAGAAGCCTGATTGGACCCAATTGACAGACTAGACTCCACCCCTTCACTCTTAATCCTCTCAAGTCCCAAACTGACACCAGATTATGTAACTACCACACCAACCTAAATTAGATTCTGTGTACTGCATCTCTGAGAGTTGACTAATCCAGAGTTCCTGGCATACAATCTGAACTGATCCTTTTTCGGTCCTGATAGACATGGCCTGAGTCAAGACATCACACGTTACTTATATTTGAAGATTGAACATACAGCCTGGTCATGGAGTTTTAAGCATTATTATCCCGGCTCTGTAGTCCAACGCCTTTGGAGTGCTGCCGGCATGGTGGGGTAAGTGTTGGGCTGCTAACCGACCGGTCAGCCACTGAAAACCACCAGCAGCTCCCTGATAGCAAGACATGAGGCTATCTGCCCTGGTAAAGATTTAAGCAAGGGTACATTCCCAAACTTGTTTGGACTAGCAAACCCTTTAAAAAAAAAAAACCTGCCAGTGTCCCCTAGCAATAAAAGCTTTGGTACTGTCGCTCATAATCCAGGACTAAGTCTAAGTAGCTGCTTTTGCAGCCCCTTCCCCTGCATTCTCTGAAGCGCCCCCTGCCCACCCCCTGGGAATGGTCTCACTCACACAGTGGGGTCACTATGAGTCAGAATTGATTCAGTGACAGTGAGTTTGAGTCATGAGTACTAAGTCTTAGACAAAATTTTGCAGAGCACAACGTAGTCCAAGATTCTGAATATTTTGTTGGCTGGTATCCCTAAGGTGCCCAGGGCTTCTGACCCCTCAATACCCCCGCCCTGTGGAGCTCAGGGCCCCAGGGCTCCTTCCTTTCAAATCATGAACCTGGTTGAGCAGCAGAGCCTTTGTCTTCCCCACCCTGCTTCCAACCTCTGAGAGATACCAGGAGGATAAATGCAAACTTTGCCAGGGAAGGTCTCGGGAAAGTCAAATGCCATCATTATTAATTCCTTGCTGTTTGGCTGGGATGGCAGCCACTGGTACACCGATAGAAAAGGATCAGCTCCAAATAATAAACACTCGTCCTTTGGGCAGATGTCACGCGGGCTCCGACTGTTAACTGATGGCCCCTCGCTGTGGTGGCGGGCACAGCACGGGGAGGCGAGGTGACGCTGGCCGCCCAGTCTTCTGCTTTGTCGCAACAAGCAGTCTGGAACCTTGGCTACGTTTGCGAATCCATCTCTTTGAACTGACGCCGACAACTTAATGAAGCAATATTTATGGAACTGATACCACTGGGGAGACGGCTGCTCCCTTTCTCCATCTTCTATTTTTAATATTTGATCTGGCAAACGTATTATTAAAGGAATATTTCAAATCTGATTACTCTTCTGTTTGACTGTGTGTGTTATTCATGCACGCTGGGTACCAGGGGAAATTACGCCGACCAGTTTGGGAGCTTTATTATGTCATTTTTTCAAATGGCTCTTTGCGCCGACTATAATTACCATTCTCATGTGAGGCTGTGGGTCCCCACCTCGTCATCCCGACCAGCGGGACCTTAATTGCAGTGGCCCCTCATTTATTCTGGTCTCACTCTCAGCCCATTTGGGACCCTCTTTCTGGGGATCAGAAACTTTTCTTCCCAAGAAGTGGTTACTGGAAATATCTGCAAAGTTGTTTTCGGTTGCTGTGTTTAATCCCCAGGTTGTTTACCGAGCTGTAGTTCCCCTGACTACTGCTCACCTACTGGACTGTGCTGGCTCATGTACTGCTATGATTGCTAAGCCACCGTTATTTCCAATCCCAGCAAGGTCAACAGAGCATCCAGACAAAAACAGACTAAGGAGAAAGGCCTGGCCATGTAGTTCAGTAAAAGTCAGCCAATGAAAGCCCGGTGGATCCCACAGAGTATTGTCTGATATAAGGCTGGAGATGATGAACCTCGGAGACTAGAGACACTCACAGTACACAGTGGCCGCTACAATGTACCCCAACATGACAATGATTGTGAAGATGGCAACGTTTCATTCCGTTATCCATGGGGCCCCTGTGAACTCACTCAATAGTAACTAACAACAATCACACAGTTTTACTCATAAAGCACAGGCAGAAAAGGGAACAAAAACACAACATGCACCAGTGTGACCTCTCCTGAGGCCTGAACCCTTAGTTCATCTACAAGCACAGTGTTCACCTCTCCATGACTGTAGCTTTCCTTTCTCTCAGCTTCCCTTGCCAGGCTCACACCAGGAATTCCTTGAACAACCTGGTAAATACACTTCTGGCTCAAGATGAGTGATGGCAGAGGGACCCTCAGAGCCACGAAGCAAGAGACAAGCAGCACCACAAGTGTGGCCCCACGGCAGGAAGACAGACTGGGGTCACAATTTCACCGCAGCTGTAAGGTGGGCAGGAGCCCTGAAGGGATAGTGGGTTTACACATCGGGCTGCTAACTACAGGTCAGCAGTTCAAAATTACCAGCTGCTCCAAGAGAGAAAAATGAGGCTTTCTAATCCCATGAATAGTTACAGTCTTGGAAACCAAGGCAGTCCTACCCTGCCTTACAGGGTGCTGTGAGTCAGCATCGACTCAATGGCAGGATTTGCTTTTGGTGATGTGGGCGACACAACTGCTCATCAAAGGGTCTAGCAGCGGACAGTGAAGGTCAGGGAAAGGAGGAAGGAAGGGACTCTGGCCCTGAGTGTGTGCATCGGAGACCTTGCTTCGAAAACTGGGATCATTGGATTCCTACTCACTCCATAGCTAGTGAGCTCCTCCTGAGAGTGGATGGCTTCCCCGACAGGCAGGGCCACCTCCACACAGGCCGCCTGCAGCTGACTTTGCTCCCGCAGGCATGTGGCACAGATCCCTGAACCCTGCTAGGCGTGGCCAGGCTCTTCCCAAAGTCACCTCCCCCCAATTTCAGTCAGCATGATTATCACCTACTTGTTGCCAACTGTGCGATTATTTACTTGCAGTCAGGGTCAGCAAACGTGTTCTGTAAATAGGGTCAATACAAGCAACCTGCGAAAGCTGAAACCTCTATAAGGCAACAACCTGCCAGAGATGGAAACTCGGAAATTTTCCACAGATAACAGGCAGTATGAAATTGGTGAGCTATACACTGTGACCTCTTAGATGGAGACCTCGTGAGACTCAGAAAGCCAGGCACCCATCAGGTGTGCACTCCGGTGTCAGCGTAGCTTAGTATTTCTCTGTCACTCCTACTCACCTTCACCACAGTGGTGCTCAAGCAACCGCAGACAATGCGTAAGTGAGTGAGCATTGCTGAGGGTCAATAAAACTTTATTTAAAAATAAATAGAGAATGCCTGGATATAGCCCATGAGATCTGGTCCAGACTCTCCTGTTTTCCACTTTCTCTTAAGTGGTCGGTGTTGTTAGGGGCTGTCTCCTCAATTCTGCCTCACAGTGACCTGGGTGACAGGTGAGAACTTGCCCCTGGTGTTTTCTCGGCTTTAATCTTTCAGGGAGCAGATTGCCAGGGCTTTTTCCCCACAGAGCAGCTGGGTGGGTTTGAACCACCAACTCGTTAGTTTGTAGCTGAGCGTTTCACTATTCCTCCATGTCAAACTACGGAAAGTCACAAGAACCCCTCCTGGAAGGAAAGGAGCGACAATGTGTGCTCTTTGTAAAACACCAAGTGCTCCAAAGTCTAAAGGGCAGCGGGGGGCGGGGGGCGGTTATACAGGAGGCCCTGGAGTTACATGTAAGACACGAGCACATCCTTCAGCCTGTCACAGGTTTTCCGTGTAAGCAATTGTTCTGAGTCACAAGTTACATTTTCATCATTCCATTATGGAATCTTCTTATCACCTGTCTAACCATCAACTTTCAACTCTTTCTGAGAACAAAGCATTTTTATCTGAGTGTGACATAAGGATACGCACCCTTGTTCATTCAAGGGGCAGAGCGCATACTGTGAGTCAGTTATTTCGTCTTCCAGGGCCCTCCGCTTTAAGAGGTTCTCTCACAGCCACCAGAGCTCCATTTCCTTCCATGAGACTAATTTTTAAATTATATATATATATATATACACTGACACGTGTATAAAGGCAAACACATTTTAGCTTCATCTTAAGCAATTAATTTCCATAAAAGGAGAAGCTTAGTTTATGGGTTCTGTACGAAGAAAAGTTAAAAAAAAAAAAAAAAAAAGCTACTAGAGTTCCAGTGCATGTATGTATAGCCCTTTTTCAAACACAACATGTTCAAATAAGCCTCTGTGAGGAGTGGATGGCTACAGGTAAATGCTCTCAGTCAACACTCATCGTATTAGGATATCTTGAGTTTCTTCAGGCAAAATATTGAATGATGGCAGAAGCATCAAGAGAAGATGGAGAGAATACACAAAGTCACTACATTAAAAAGAACTAGTTGACAGTCTGCCATTTCAGGAGGTAGTATATGAGCAAGAACTTAGAATGCTGAAGGAAGAAGTTCAAACTGCACTGAATGTAGTATCCAAAAACAAGGCTCCAGGAATTGATGGAATACCCATTGAAATGTTTCAGGAACACTGGAAGCACTCATTCGTCTATGCCAGGAAATTTGCAAGAGCTACCTGACCAACTGGCTGGTAGAGACCATAGTTGTGCCCATTCCAAAGAAAGGAGGCCCAATAGGATGCTCTGACTACAGAAGGCACACAAGTAAAATTTGCTTAACATCACCCAATAGCAATTGCAGCAGTACATTGACAATGAACACTTATCATCCAATAGCAATTGCGGCAGTACGTTGATAAGGACAATGAACACTTAATTGTGCTCATTTGGAACTTGTACATATAGCAAAAGGCTGTGTGTGAACAGAACAAGGGAATATTGCTTGGTTTAAAATCAGGAAAGATGTGTGTCAGGGTTGGCACCTCACCATACTTGTTCAATCGAGATGCTGCGCAAATCATCAGAGAAGCTGGATTATACGAAGAATATGACATCAGGTTTGGAGGAAGGTTCAATTAACAACCTTTGCTATGCAGATGACACAACCTTGCTGGCTGAAAGTGAGGAAGACTCAAGCACTTGCTGATGAAGATGAAGGACTGTAGCCTTCAGTATGGATTACAATTCAATGTGAGGAAGACCAAAATCCTCACAACTGCACTAATAGGTAATGTAACAATAAATGAAGAAACGTTGAAGTTGTCAAGGATTTTGTCTGGATCCACAATCAATGCTTGTGTTAATCTGGGTTGACTAGAGAAACAAATTCACAGACGCCCATATGTGCATAAGAAAGACCTTTATATACAAGAGCAATTGAATATTGAGAAAACATCCCAGCCCAGTCATATCAAGTCCATAAGGCTGATATTAGCTCATATGTCCAATACCAATCTATAAATTCCTCTTCCAACTCACAAATGCATGCAATGATGCCAAATGCAAGAAGATCACAAGCCAATGGGTGGAAAGGCTTGTGGATCCAGAGACAGTGTAAACATCTCAGCTCTGGAGTGGGTCTCCATGTGGCTTCTCCAGCTCCAGGAAGCTCCATGTGTCTTGTCATCAGGAATAGCAAGCAGAGGGTGTGTCTATCTGGCCTCTAGTGAGCTATTTATATCTGTTGTGCCTCCAAATGTGGCCATCAAGCTGTGACCTGATTGACAGGCTAGACTTCACCCCTTCACTCTTAATAGTCTCAAGTTCACACCACATTATGTAACTACCACAGTGCCCATGGAAGCAGCAGTCAAGGGATCAAAAGATGTATTGCATTAGGCAAATCTTCTGCATTAGACCTCTTTTGAGTATTGAAAAGCAACGATGTTACTTTGAGGACTAAGGTGCACCTGACCCAAACTATGGTATTCTCTATTGTATCATATGCATGTGAAAGTTAGACTTTAAATAAGGAAACCATTGAAAAATAGATGCAATTGAATTGTGCTGGTGAAAAATATTGGAAGTACCATGGATTTCTGAAAGGACAAATGGATCTGTGTTGGAAGAAGTAAGGCCAAAGTGTTCCTTTGAGGCAAGGATGATGAGACTTCATCTTACATCTTTCAGACGTAAGGTGCCTGGAGAAGACGTCATGTTTGGTAACGTGGAGGGGAGGAAGAGGAAGGCCCTCAACAAGATTAATTGGCCCAGTGGCTGCATCCATCTGCTCAGGAATAGTGACGATTGTGAGGATGGTGCAGGACTATACAGTGTTTTGTTCGGTTGGGCCTAGAGTTGCTATGAGTCAGAGATGACTCGATGGTACCAAATAACAACAACAATTAAAACAGTGGATTCCAAGAATACTTGCTTGGCCAGTTACTTTCAAGACAGAGAAATCAGTCAGAAGGTTATTACAACTGTTTTAATGACTCTGAAGGGGTCCTCTTGATAGATGCGCTCAAAACCCAGATGATCATGGGGGTGTTTATGAAGGAGTGTTAGAAAAATTGAAAACTGCATTGGGGGGACAAGGCCAGGAAATTGGCACTGTCCAGGATGTTTTTCCCATCACAACAATGCACCTGCTTGTTCTTCCAGGATGGCAAGAGCTGTCTGTCCTATGAGAATTCTGTGGGTAAATCTTACCCCGTCCATTGCACCTGTGCATTTGCCCAAGACTGTGAGGGCTATCCTATGAGAATTTCGCTGGAAAGACTTGTTCCATCCACTCTGTTGCCCTGATTCTGCCACTTCAGTCTTCTTTCTGTTTCCTCTAACTCAAATGAACATTTTGAAGAACATGATTTGAGCCCCTCAAAGATATCACAATTGAGGGTGTGAGGTATGTAAACTGAAGAGAGAAGAATGGTTTGGGGAAGAGTCTGAGAGATGAAACACCACCTTCACAAATGAATAGACGTGGTGCAGAATACGAGGAGTACCCCCAAAAAAATGAAAAAAAAGGCTCCACTGGGCAGAGCTTTCATAGTAGACATTTTTCCCACTAGGTGAGCATCGAGCAACTCATTCTGAGTTAGTGCGCCCAGTGGCCTGGGAAGGTTATCTCTGATCGCAGTGAATTTTTTCATAAAAGTAGTTTCGCTCAAACCTTGTTTTATGTGATGGCTGACTTAAGAGAACAGCATGTGGCTGTGAAATTTTGTTTCCTGCTCTGGGAAAAATGCCACAGAAACTGTTGTTATGTTAAACATAGCTTACAAGGACAACACTATGGGGAAAACTCGAGTGGTTTTCTCGTTTCAAAAAAGGTGAAATGTCAATTGATGACAAACCTTGTTCTGGATGTCCATCAACTTCCAGACTGGATGAAAATGTCGACAAAAGAATTGACTTGTGCTCACAGACCAACCACAGACCACTGAAGACCTGGGGAGTTTCTGGACTATCTCAGAGCTCAGTGCATCCAATTTTCACAGAAGATTTGGAAATGAGAAGGGTCCCTGTGAAATTTGTGCTTCGGGTTCTGACCGAGCAGGAAAAGGGCATCAAGTGGAAACAAGCAGTGCTTTGAAAGAACAGCTCCAAAGCAACCCAGATTTTTTTCCCCAAAGGTCACTACTGGGGACAAGACATGGTGCTATTCTTATGACCCCCAAAAGCAAGCGCTCATCAAGCCGGTGGAATACACCATGTGTTACCTGGCCCCAGAAAAGCTCGTCAAGTGAAATCAAAGATCAAGACGATGCTCATTTGTTTCTTTGATGTGAGCGGGATAGTGAATTTGGAGTTGGTCCCACCAGGTCAAACTGTTAATCAAGCTTTCCATTTAGAGGTTCTGAAAAGATTGAGGAACAATATGCAACCAAAGAAAGGCCTGATCGGTGGCAGACAGAAGACTGGTTTTGCCACCAGGACAATTCACCTGCTCATGCAGCCATCTCAGGGGACCAGTTTTGGGCAATAAACAGCATGCCTCTCTTGCCCCACGCACCTTACTCACCTGACCTCACTCCATGTGACTTCTTTTCGTTTCTGTCAACGAAGGGGGACTTGAAAGGACAGTGATTTGACGATGTAGAAGAGGTGAAGAAAATTGTGAGGTGCTGTCAGCCATCCAAACCGATGAGCCTGAAAAAGATTCCAAGAATGGAAGCCCAAATTTGACAAATGTATGAAGTGTAATGGAGAGTACTTGGAAGGTGATAAGGTTGTTTTGTAAAAAAAATTAAATACACAGCTTTGAGGAAAAAAGTGTTTTTTTCGGGGGGTACCCCCTCATGTCAAGAAACAATAGCTTCATATCTTGATATTCTTCCTTAATTAAGGTTTCTATAGTTTTACTTGCATATAAATGCAAATATGTATCCTAATACATTTAAAAAAATCTCAACTCAAAATTTTTACATTCATTTATGTCTCACTTGAAATCACTTTGGGAAATGCTAGTCCAGATGATCATGGGTGTTGTGTACAAAGCTCCTTATGACCCTGGAAAAAAATGTTCATGCCCAATTTTGTAAATGAAGACATTGAGATACAAAGAAGTAAACCCTCTAGTCCAATGGTTCTCAACCTTCCTAATGCCGCGACCCTTTAATGCAGTTCCTCATATAGTGGTGACCCCAAAACCATAAAATTATTTTCATTGCTACTTCATAACTGTAATTTTGTTACTGTTATGTATCAGTCAATCCCTGTGAAAGGGTCGTTCAACCCCCAAAGGAGTGGCAACCCACAGATAGAGAACCGTTGCTCTAGTCCCTCAGCCCAGAGCCCAGGTCTCACCAGCTCCAGCCATGGCGGCCTACTCCCACCAACCCTGCAGGCTCTTTGCTCCAAACTCAAGGATATCTAGTTACTGTCAGCCTTCTCCACTCTGCCTCCCTGGATGGAGTCCCCAGTCAGTTCCAGGCCCTGTCTCCTTCATGGAGCCCGGCATCTAATAAGAGCAACATATGATAACAAGGACCCCTGATGACGTAGCAGTTAGTCACTCAGCGGCTAACAGAAAAAGGTTGGTGGTTTGAAACCCTACCCCCACCCAGTGAACACATCAGAGAACGACCTGCTCCCATAAAGACTAAGAAAACAAAATGATCAAAACAAGCAGGCAGGCTCCAGACGCCCTGCCATCAAGTGACTCCAGCTCATCCCTCACTGCCATTGAATGGATGCCGACTCACTGCAGCCCATGAAGAGTGACAGCCTAGGAAACTGCATGGAGCTGTCGCACTCTGTCGCACGGGGTCCCTATGAGTCAAATTGACTTCACTGACATGACGGCACACAACATGATGAACAAGCGATCAAATAAATACACAGAATTATGGATGAGAAATACAATACACTCACTCCTCACGTACTGACGTATAGGTGAGGTTTCAAAAATCAAATCGTGAAATCAAATGTGAAAATCATTATGCATAAATGGAGGGTAACCACATCAGATCACAAAATGGAGAATCGCTACATAACTGCTGGATTACACAATTACATAACTTCCAAATTACGCCACTACCTAACTGCCAACCCACTGAGAATCATGACCCAGCAAAGATGGCACACAGCTTTAACCATCACGTCTGTTACTACTAGAAGCACATCGTGACTGCACTTAATCGTCTGGCAGTGGGCTTTGTAGGATTGCGGTAAATTGGAGATGTCAGAGCACTAGAGAGTTGACACATGAGGAGTGACTGTAAAGGCAAAGTAGGCACAGTGATGAGGCGGGCTCTTTCCAGTGAGGCGCTCGGGCCGTTCTTCTGAACAGCCACCATTGGGCTGAAATGTGGAGACGAAGAGGCATGAGCTGTGCAGAAGCAGGCCGGGGCATCCTGGGCAGAGGAAACAGTGGGTACGAAAGAAAGCAGGTGGGCAAGGCTCTCCTCAAGGTGCAAGAAGAACCAGCAGAGCAGGAGCAGAGTAAATGAAGAAGAGGACGATGTGAGGGGTGCACTGTGTCAAGACCTGACTACCCACCCCCCTCCGCTGGTTGTATCAGCCCACGCCTCCTTGGCCCCCCAACCTGTGGTTTCACAGCTTCCATCCTTCTCCTTCTCACGTTTATGCCAGAGGTTGCTTGCAATCCTCAGAATCAAAGTAAAGTTGTGTGAAATTACAGAACATCAACCATAGGGTAGCTGCACAAGCTCCCCCACTGACCAACGCAGACGGCACCCGGCCTAATGAAATCATCAGCCAGGATTAAGGTGACATCTCCTTTAACAGAAAGTCTGGCTTAATACAGAGCCGCCACCAAGTGCAATTTCCCACAGACTTGCAGCAGCACGGATATTTTTGATTTCTCAACAGCTGCCATGATGTAGAAATTACACGCAAAATGGACAATACACCAAAACAGATGTTCTTGGAAATCCGATTAATTCGAAAGAGTTTGGGAAGGCCTGGAAGCTGGTTTCTCAGCACATTTTCGAGCTGAGCCAAGTTTAGGTTCCCTGGGTGTGCTGGAATCCAGCGTGAGTGCATTTCATGTCATTCCCTTAGCTCTTGCCCCCAAAGCCATCTGCGGCCATAATGAAGGCCCTCGCACTGCATCCTTTAAAGGAGGCCAAGGCTTCCCACAAACACTCCCAAGACTTCTAGCTGGAGCCAGCCTCTCTCACTGTGAGAGTCCCTGAGGAGAGGAAAGTGTGATGGGGAGAGTGGAGGGTTTGCATTGGTCTACTCAAATGGATTTGCTTCCTCAGGGATTCCTTTGCCTTACCTGCTCCACCTGTGAAACAGCAGGTTGTGCAGAGATCAGGTGTGGTGATGGAGGTGCCTTGGTGTTATGGATTGAATTGTGTTCACCAACCCCTTCCACTGTGTGTGTGTGTGTGTGTGTCTGTGTGTTGGAATCTTAACCACTACACTCATGGTGGATGTAATTCCATTTAAAGATAGGTACTTCTTTGTTAAATTAAAAAATCACATTAATCCTAATCCCAATCTCTTCTGAATGACAGAAAGAGCAATGAGACAGGGGAGCAGGTGGATGCAGAGGGAAGACACACCCTGTCCCAAGATGATGGAGAGAGCTGAATCTACAAGCCCAGGCATTCCAAGGATTGTAGCTGCCACCAAAAGCTAACACAGACAAGCAACTCTCCTTAGAGCCACACCCTGAATCCACACTTCTCACACCCTGCACTGCTAGAGAATAAGGACCACCAACTCATTGCATTTCCGTTACAGCAACATGAGCTACAACAAAGGATGAGCGTAGGTGCTGTGTGTCCCCAGACCGTCCACTTCACCCCGCTCCCCAAGTGCTCCTTTGCCCTGATTTGGACCGCAGGCCCTCTTTCAAGTTCATAAAGCCCAGGCCTTACCATTAACACTCCTGAAGAGCGAGGGGATAGAAAAGCGTACAAATAATGATGGCCTGGTTTAACAGAGAGGGAGGCACAAACCGAGAGGGAGAAGGAAGCAGGGAATCCCAGACTAAAATTGCACTCCACCTGCTGGGGATATTGCCGGGCCTGAGTGTGCCCAGGGTCCATTTCTCTGTGGGACTGGCTTCCTGCTTGCCCTTCCCACTCTGCCCCAACTGGCAAACCCTGCCTCCTTATCTCCATAGCTACCCTTAAGCCTGCTTATCTCCAATTACTGATTTTCCTGGGGCACCTCTCTTGTCCTCTGCCCTTCCCTGGACAGGGCACCATTTTCTCTCAGCACTGCCTGTCACTGGGAAGAGTGAGGTCCAAAGAGACCATCATCTCTCAGACCCAAATCTTCAGCCCCAGATCTCCTGGCTCAGCCCCACTGCCCCATGAGAAAATGTACTGAATCCCCAATTCCCCCTGGAAAAAACAAAATCAATAACCAGTCAAACACAAGTACCCAATGGTGTAAGTAAGGCCTCTAGCCCAGGCAGGATGAGGGAATATCCTGGTCTGTCACAAGTTCTGAGAGAAGGAGATATACATGTGTTTATGTGTAGAAATGGCTGTTTATCAACATGAACAAATCATGTTTGGGTAGAATACTAAGGAAATGTTTGACTGTACATGATCAATGTGTCATAATGATTTGCCCAGGGCTCATGAGGGCAGCTCAGCTGGGAAGACAACTCCCTGCTGGGGGCTGCAGCAGGTTGAATGGGGGTTGGTTCAGGACATTGAGAGAACTCGCCAGGCAGGCAGTCACAGGCTGCTGGGGGCCCAGGACCTAATCCTGCCTTGTGGCCTCATCAGCCCCTCCCACCACGGCTCCCTGGAAAGGAAAGCGGGATTCTTAACAGCATCAGCATCCCTGACTCAGGCCGCTCATGGCAGCATGGCTTTGGTGGCACCACAGGAAAGCGTGGACAGTGGGAAGGCCATGGCTCCACGGCCAGGCTGCCTCTCTCCTGCTGATGCTGATCACTGGGGATGTTACTTAGCCCCCCTGACAGTTGGTTCCCTCTGCCTGGGCCTCAATTCTTGTCCTCTCTAGCCCCTTATAATCATACGTGGGTGCTGTGGACCTACACACAAAAGTCCCACTCAGCCGGGGGTCTCCAGGGAGACATCTTTCCTCACAAAATATTCCCATGGAGGACTGGGGTAGGGGGCACTCCATCCCCATCCCACAGGAGGAAGAAAGAGTGTTGCAGACAACCCTGCCTCAGGGCCAGGGGAGGCCTGAAGAGAATTGTGTTCTAGAAACAGTGGTCCACAGATTTCAGAGACCATCACAAGTCCACAGAAGGTTGAAACCTTTTCTTTTTCCAAACAGGGAACTCTTTCCAATCACTACCACTTCATAGCAAAAGGGCAGTTCAAGACCAAAGTGTGGACAGGTATAATCCCAGAATAATAAAAATCTTTTCACTAGAATTAGTAGGGCTATGTAGAAAATCACCAGGCTGTCTTTATTTTCCTCATGCCACTGCAGGTCACAGCAGCACAGGTCTATAAGAGACAGCGTGTCATCTAACACACCACTCTTAGGGGCAGGAAGTCTTATGACCAGGAACCCAGCACCTCCTGTCAGCGAGGAATCTAAGTGTGCCCCATTCATGTGTACATATCCAAACCCATGGTGATGCTATAGAGGGTGTCCGAGGCTGTCATTCTTTATAGAGGCAGACTGCCTCATCTTCCTCCCATGGAGTGGCTAGTGAGTTTGAACCACCACCCTGGCAGTTAGCAGCACAAGTCTTACCTGACAGAGCCCGGAGGGCTTCTTCAGGAAATACCCAGCTGTGATCTTCTAAGTAAAACAGCTGGAAGACTGGTACTTTCTAGAAGCCACTTCCTGTCCAGAACCACAGCTCCTCCATCCCCAAAAGGTAGCAATATACATTGCTGTCCCTGTGAGTGACTAGGGTATAGGTTCCCAAATGTATCTGACCTACCACCCCATTTTCAGAAAAAAAAAATTACTCAGTGCCCCCTGGCAATTAAAAACATTTGTACTATAGGCGATAGTCCAGTGTAAAGTATAGGCATCTGCTTTTGCAACCTGCCTGGATCCTTCCCGTACCCCTAGGGGGCAGCATTGCCTACTTTGGAAAACACTGGACTAGGGGATTACTCTTGGGCAAAACTCTCGTAATACAATTTAAAATTTCTTCCAACTAGAGAGCATCCTCCGAGGCTGGTCTAGATACTACCTTCCCTAGGTTAATGGTGAAAGAAAGATGATCAGCATTCCCACCCACCCCACCCACACAGCTCCTTCTCTCTCTCTCTCTCTCTCTCTCTCTCTCTCTCTCTCTCTCTCTCACACACACACACACACACACACACACACACACACAGAGTCCAAGTTGTTCTCCTTCAGCCCAATGCTCCCAACTCCAGGCATATTCAGCCCCCTTGGTGAAGTGATTAGGGTTTCTTGAAGCACTTCCACAGGCATTCTCCTTGTTTATCCATTCTTGATTAAAAGGCTATAAAGAATTGATTTGCTAAGGACTTAATAACCAGGCACAGTGGGCACACATGTAATCTAATGACAGCTCCAGACTCATCCTTCACAGTGGCAGTGGTCCCAGGGCTGCACTGTCAATGAAGGTGCAGAGACAAATGAGTCCTTTTAATACTGTGCTCATTTGCTCCCATGTGCAGCCTCGTGGATTCCTCTCTGGCCAGGCTTGGGCCAGTCCTGCAGGGAAAGTAGCCGCTACTCCACAGGCAGAAAGAGGAATCTGAAGGTAGAGAGACTGTTACACAGAACTGGGTTGGAAGGCCGGTTGGCAGCCTCAGTATTGACCTGAGTCTTCATTCAACTAAAGGACTTATTAAAGATCCCTGGATTCACCATGATTATCCCCGTGACAAATGAGAAAAACTCAACTCAAACTGGCTCAGACAATAATGGAAATATATGCTGGTTTATGTAAATAAAGAAGCTGATTTCAACTTCAGGCGCGACTAGATACAGGTGCCTGGTGGTGTGATGGGGCTTGTATCTTCACCTATGACTTCATCTTTGTTGCCTTCATTCTCAGGAAGACTTGCCTCTTGGGGATCCATCCACCCAGCATCCATCATTAGTGTGGCAAGCTCACTAATACATGGCCTTTCACTCCCTGTCAAAAGAAATTACTCAGTGCCCCCCTGACAATAAAAAATGTTTGTACTATAACCCATAATCCAAGTTAGTGCCGACTCATGGTAACAGGGAAGAGTAGAAAGCCTCATCTTTCTCCCAGCCTCACCCAAGACTGGCCAAAAGCTCCTTAATCGAACAGCGTGGTTCACTGATCAGCGTCCTAGAGTTTGAAAGATCTGCACTTGAGCACTCTGCCATTTGGGCTCTCTGCAAACTTGAAAATGGTTTAACAAGCTGATGAAGCATTGGGGGCATTTACTCATCTATGCCAGTAAATTTGGAAGACAGCTACTGGGGCAACTGACCGGAAGAGATCCATTATTTGTGCCTATTCGAAAGAAAGGTAACCCAACAGAATATTCAAATTTATAAAACGATATCAGTGATAGCATATGAAAGTAAATTTATGCTAAAGATAATCCAACATAGTTTGCAGCAGTACATTAACAAGGAGTTGCCAGAGGTTCAGGCCAGTTTCAGAAGAAGATATAATTTTTCATATCAGATGGATCTTGGCTGAAAGCAGAGAATATCAGAGAGATGTTTACTTGTGTTTCATTGACTATGCAAAGGCATTAAACTGTGTGTATCATAACAAGGTTAGAAGTTGTCGAGGATTTTGTCTTGCTTGGATCCACAATCAATGCTCATGGAAGCAGCAGTCAAGAAATCAAAAGATAAGTTGAATTAAGTAAATCTGCACATGTATTGAAGAGCAAGGATACTACTTTGAGGACTAAGCTGCGCCTGACCCAAGCCATGGTACTTTCGATTGCCTCATATGTATATGAAAGTGGAACACTGAATAAAGAAGACCATAGAAGAATTGATGTATTTGAATTGTGGTTCTGGGAAAGAATATTGAAATTACTGGCTCAATACCATGGTGGGAACTGATGCCTGCCTGCTGATGTGATCTTGCCTTGAAGAGTAACCCCACCCTGCATCTGTGGAACCCTGCATCAAGCATGCACACCACCCACTACCTTGAGGAAGAGTTGGAACTCCTCCAGCCCCACAGACAGGTGATCGTCTCAGTTATCTCCTTACTTTCCACTCTATTTCTTCTTTCTTTATTCTCTTGCCCTTCTGTCTTTCCCACTGCAGTCAGTTTCAACAAGCTCAGGTTTGTTTTGTTTGATTTTTCTCTTTCTTTTTTCTTCTTTTTTCCTCTTTCTCCTCTTCTCTCCCTCTCTTTCCTATCATATGCCACTACTGTCTTCCAGACCACTACCCTCCGCCTAGGGCAAATCAGCCCAAACAGCAGGGGGAACTCCAGCCTGCCCTGTGTGGGAGTGCTACACACCACATGAGGCAGCTGTGACAGCACTCTGTACTGCTGAGGAAACCTCTGTTGGACATCTAAGGTGATCTTGCCAACTAGGGAAATTCTACCCAGCACCACTGGGTCCCTGGATTAAAAGGGCACACCAACCTGCCATTGTGGGGCAGGGTTTAACCCCTTTGGCCCCACATTAAGGCAATCAGTGATCGGTTATCGCTTTATTCTTTCTTTTTTGTTTCTCTATTTCATCTTTCTTTACCATCACAGCCAATCTCAGTGAGATGGTTGTGTTTTTTCTCCTTCTCCGTCTTTCTTTTCTTTTTCTTTCTTTCTTCTCCCTTTCTGTGTTCCCTTCTGTTCTCTCTCTCTGCTTTTATGATTCTCTCTTCTCCCTCTCTTTCCTTCCACATGCCACTGCTGGTTTCCAGATCCATACCTTCTGCCTAGTGCAACTCTGCCCACCCGCTGTGGAGAGCTACAGCCTGCCCTCTAAGACAGTGCTTCACACAGCAAGAGACAGTGCTACACATGGCACAGCATGGGGTTCAGCTTTCTCTTTATCTATTTTTAAAATTTTCTCTTGTTTGCTTTTTCTTCTTTATTTTTTTTGTTGTGTTCTTCTTTCACTTTTTCTTCTTTTATCCTCTTCTTCTGTTTCTTCTCTCTTTCCTGCCACAGTCACAGCAGATTCAGTTTTCCTTTTTTTGTTTTCTTTTTATACTGTTTTCATTTTTATTTAATCTAAATTTTTTATGTGTGAGGGGGTGTTAGTTTGCTTGGCATTTTGGCTCCAGTTGTTGTTTTCTTCTTTCTATATTTTTCTTCTCCTCTCCCTCTCTTTCCTTTCACAAGCCACTACCAGCCTCCAGGCCACTCCCCTTTGCCTAGGGTAACCATGAAGGCCCAACTGGGGGAGCTCCTGCCCACATTTGTTGGCTTTACACGCAGATGGATAAATCACACCAGTCCTCTTCCATAAACCAAGAAGCGGGAGTTCTCCCCCTTCAAACAGTTGGGGAAACTCCAGACTAAACCACAAGGCCCTAAAAGTGACTAGGGGGAACGCCTGCCCACCACCAGTTGGGCTATATGTTGCTGCGGGAAAATCCACCCAAACTCCAAGGCAATCTCTCTGACTACAGTAATTTTCCCTGCCACCTACGGTGCTCTACACCAAGGAGGGTACACCCACATGCCCTCCTCGGCACTCCAGTTGCAGAGGGAAACACCACAAGGCATCCAAGGTTCTCTAAGCACTGTGAGGCTTACTTAGAGATCAGCCAGTGAAACGACACCATTGTGGGCCCACAACAACCTGACCAGCATCACATGAGATGATTATCCAAATCGCATTCCAAATAACAGAATACTGGTCGGCTAGGGTAATAGTGAAACCACAGGAAGATACACCAGTAGCCTACCCTTCAGTAGAGTTACCGGCAGGTAGTTCATAGAAGCACTCATATGAGCCCAGTGCTCTTTGACTCTGGAAGATAGCTTCAGGCTCCTCAAAAACAACACACAAACAGCAACCAACCCTAAAAGCCTCAATGAAAAAGCAGGAGAAAGAGAAGACAATGCTGGAAAAAGTCATGAAACTAATGATGTGCATAGAAGAAGCAGATATTGACCTGCCACAGAAAGAAATTTTCAGAATGTTGCTTGAAGTCATACAGGATATGAGGGAAGCAATACAGAAAAAGGATGAAATGATAGAGGAGATAAAGGCAACGCACCAAAGGGAAATACAAGACTTAAGGGATGAAATAACAAAATCGAGTGGCAAATTGATAGACTTTGCCAACAGACTTGAGGAGGCAGAGAATCACATCAGTGACCTAGAGGATAACGAAGCAGACTTCAGAAAACGGGAAAATCGTCAAATAAGACAATCAGAGAAGCT
Organism: Echinops telfairi; assembly: GCF_000313985.2. NCBI lineage: Eukaryota > Metazoa > Chordata > Mammalia > Afrosoricida > Tenrecidae > Echinops > Echinops telfairi. Next base: position 5,692,474 of record NW_022106189.1, on the reverse strand, counting down.
GAAAAAAACGTGAGAGCCCTGTCTGATACTATGAATAGGAACAATATTAGAATAATTGGACTACCAGAACAAGACACAACAAAGAAGTCAACAGTTAAAATAGTGAGGGAATTCTTAGAGGAAAACGTCCCCAGATTAATAAATGAAAATTAGGCAACCATTCAGGAGACTGAAAGAACACCAGCCAGACTGAATCCCAAGAAGAAATTACCAAGACAAATAATAGTCAAATTATCCAACTATGAGGAAATGGAGATCATAAAAGCAGCTAGGGAAAAAAAAATCAAGTATAAAGGTACCCAATAAGAGTATGTTCAGACCTATCAGCCGACAGGATAAAGAAGAAGTGGGAATGGAGTTATGTATTCCAAAAATTGAAGGAAAACCACACAAACCAAGAATACTATACCCGGCCAAATTATCTATTAAGATAAATGGAGAAGTAAGAGTCTTCCCAGGCAAGGAAAAAGTTCAAAGAATACATAAAAAGAAACCCAACCCTACAAAACATCCTTGCCAATCCAGTTTGGGCAGAAGATCAACACACACTGAGGGCAAATAAGAGACCATCACATAGAACAAATCCACCCATAGGGCGACCAAGAGAAAACATCCCCCAGAATAGCATTCGCTCAATAGTGGAAAGAGGGCAAACATAAACCACACACACAACACCGGCGGATAAGAGAGGTAGGTAGGAAAATACCCAACAAAAAGGTACAAGATAAAACCACAGGGTCCACAGATGAATGTAATAGCACTGAATATCAATGGCCTGAACTCAGGCATTAACAGGCAGAGGCTAACAAACTGGTTCAGAAAATATAACCCATCAATCTGCTGCCTACAGGAGACACATCTCAAGCTTGCAGAAAAAAACAGGTTGAGAACTAAAGGCTAGGGAAAAATATACCAAGCAAATGGCAATGCATAAAAAGGAGGGGTAGTGATCTTAATATCTGACAAGATTAACCTCAAGATACAGGCCATAACAAGAGTCAAGGAGAGCCACTATATAATGCTCAAGGGAAAGTAGACCAAGAATCAGTGAGCATAATAAATATATATGTGCCCAAAGAGAGACCCACGAAATTTGTATATCAAACACTCCAAAAGATGAAAAAAGGAATCACAGGCTCAACAATTATAGTTGGTAACTTTAATACACCAATCTCTGAAAACGACAGATCACTGGGAAAGAAATTCAACAAGGAGGCTACAGATCTAAACAGCACAGTTGGACGACTTGACTTGATAGATATTTTCAGAGCTTTCCACCCAAATGCAAAAAAATCACCTTCTTTTCAAGCTCACATGGCACATACTCGAAAATAGACTGCACGGTAGGACACAAGTCAAACATGAGTAAATTCAAGCACATAGAGATTATACAGACATCTCTCTCTTATCGTTGTACCATAAGGCTGGAAATTAACAGAAGGATGGTGAAGAAAACAAGGGCAAACAATTGGAGGATGAATAAGTCTCTATTGCAAAAGGAGTGGGGATTGACCCAGATCAGAGATGAAATCAGGAAGTTTCTTGAAACCAATTAGAGTGAAAATATGATGTACCAAAAACCTGTGGGATACAGCAAAGGCATTTATCAGAGGAAGGCTGATAGCAATAAATGCACAAATGAAAAAAAGAAGGGAGACTTGTGGATGATATGCTAGCACAAAACTCACACCAATTAGAGCAGAGTCAACAGAGCAATCCTACTAGTAGCAAAAGGATAGAAATAATACAAATCAGAGCTGAGATACAGGAGAGGGAAAACAAGAAACATATGGAAAAACCAATGTAGCTAAAAGTTGGTTCTTTGAAAGAATTAACAGAATTGATAGACCGCTGGCAAACCCAACCAAAGAAAGAAACAAACATCAATTGCAAGGATGAGGGATGAAACAGGGGACATTACAACAGACGCTAATGAAATCAAAAGGACAATTACACAGTATTATGAAGGTCTATACTCTAACTAATTCAACAACTTGGAAGACATGGACTAATATTTGGAAACACAATCCCTCCCTAGACTATCCCAGATGGATGTCAATAACCTCAACATACCCATAGTAATGGAAGAAATAGACAAGGTTATTAAGGATTACCAACCAAAATATCCCCTGGGTTAGATGGCTTCACAGAATTCTACCAAGCATCCAGGGAAGAAATGACACTAATCCTACACAAACTCTTCCAGAACATAGAAAAATATGGAAAACTCCCAAACTCTTTCTATGAAGCTAGTATGACTCTGATACCTAAAGCGGGCAAAGACACCACAAGAATTGAGAACTACAGACCAATATCCCTAATGAACATTGATGAAAAAAGTCCTTAACAAAATACAGGCCAATAGAATACAAATGCATATAAAAATATAATTCACCGTGACCAAGTGGGATTCATACCAGGGATGCAGGGATGGTTCAACATATGAAAAATCATCAGTATTATTTGACACATTGGCAGGAAAAATGATAAGAACCACTTGATAATATTGATAGATGCAGAAAAAGCATTCGACAACTTCCAACATGCATTCCTGTTTAAGATACTCAAAAAGATAGGAATTGAAGGAAAATTTCTCAATATTATACAAACTATCTATGAAAAACCATCAGCCAACATGGTGGTTAATGGAGAAAAGAAAAACAATTCCACTGAAAAAGGGGACCAGACAAGGATGCCTCTTGTCCCCACTCCTATTTAACATACTGGAAGTCCTAGCTAATAACATAAGACCAAGAAAATGCATCAAAGGTATTCATCTAGAGAACTAAAAGGCGAAATTAGCATATCGTGAAATTATCATATCGCAGATGATATGATTCTATACATTGAAAATCCCCTAAACTCCACAAGTGGAGTATTGGAAGCAATAGAGGAATATGGCAGAGTGACAGGATACAAGATCAACAGACAGAAGTCTACACATCAGACAAGATCACAGAAGAGACGATTAAAAAGATAGTACCCTTTACAATAGCCAAGCACAAATTGAAATATCTAGGGATTTACCTGACTTAAAAATCAAAGAGTTGTATGAGGAAAATTATAAAACACCACTACAGAAACCAAAAGTGACCACAACAAATGGAAGAACATCCCATGCTCATGGATTGGAAGACAATATAGTAAAGATGTCAGTTCTGCCCAAGGCACTACATAAGTTCAATGCTATCCTGATACAAATACCACCAATGTTCTTCAAAGAATTGGAAAAACTGATTACCAACCTCATATGGAGGGGGTAGAAGCCCAGAATTAGCAGAGAACTCCTCAAGAAGAAGGACAAAGTGTGAGGCTCTACCTGCCTTTAGCACGTATTATACAGCCACAGTAGTCAAAACAATGTGGTACTTGTATAACGACAGATATAAAAGAGCTGAAGACCCAGAAATAAAAACATCAGCATATAGGCAACTGATCTTTGATAAGGGCCAAAAAAAAAAAAAAATCAAATGGGAAGCAGATGCCCTCATCAATAAATGGTGTTAGAAAAAATGGATATCTACGTATCAGACTCTGTGAAACTACTGTTCAGGTCCTTTGCCTACCTCCGCCATGAGCAGTTGGTTTTTCGCTTATTGTAAGCTTGCACGGTATTGTAAGCAGTGGATCTGACAGTAGGTATCTCATAGTTGTTTTAATTTGCATTTATCTTATGGCTAATGATTGGGAACATTTTCTCATAAGAGAAATGCAAGTTAAAACAACTATGAGATACCACCACACACCCTCAAAGATAGCCCAATTTAAAAAATCAGAAAGCAACAAGTGTTGGAGGGGCTGTGGTGAGATAGGAACTCTCATCCACTGCTGGTGGACCTGTAGGTATGTATAGCCACTATGGAAATCGATTTGGTGATTTCTAAAACTGATGGAAATTGGGCTACTATATGACCCAGCAATACCCCTACTGGGTATATACCCAGAAGAGGCAAGAAACAAACCACGGCCAGACATCTGTGCTCAATGTTCTTCACGGCACAGTTCACAATTGCAAGGAGGTAGAAACAACCCAAATTTCCATGAACAGACGAATGGATTAAAAAACTGTGGTACATACATACAATGGAGGACTATGCATCACTAAAAAGCAGTGATGAATGCATGAAGCATATTGCCGCATGGGAAAAACTGGAGGAAATTTTGATAAGTGAAGTTAGCCAAGCACAAAAGGACAAGTACAACATAGGCCCGCTGAGGTAGGTTTATAAAAAAGAAAAAGAAAAGAAATGCAAAAGGGGCACAGGGAAAAAGCTACTGTATACAAACATTCCTGGGGTGAGGTCCATGTAGTATGGCAGAGGCCAGACCAAATTCAGGGGTACATACGGTAGTCAACTAAAAAGGGGGGTGGTTGAGGAAAGGGGAAAAAGGGGAGGGGAAGATAGAAGTGTGTAGTGGGGGAACAGGGCACTAACCCACCCAAAGGGAGGATATTATTCATATCTCCACAGGGAAAGAGGGACCAGACTTAAATCCAGTGTTCCAGGATACAAATGCAGCAAGCCAGCATGGAGAGGGGAGCCAATAGAGGGGTCTGGGGGCCCTGCCCCAATCCCAGCTACATGGACAACTGCCCCTCCCCCCAAAATGATTTACTTTAGAGGACAGCACTGAAGCTGCATCTCTGGGAGAGGGCCATGTCTGATAAGAGCACACAAGAGTAAATGAATGGGGAGGAAGAGAGAGTGGAGCACATCCTGGCCCACCAGGCCTGGATGACGATCTCCCCACTCAGAATAGCCAATGCACACAGTGAACCATTTGGCTGATCCCACTATGAGACACAACATCCCTCACTGACCCATTGCCCTACAGGGGGCAACACTGGAGACTCAGGGTCAGGATTGGCCCAGTCTGACTCCACCACACCGAGGCAAAACACTAAGGGCATGTGGTAGAGCAACACAGGGATCAGAGCAAGGAAGCTGCCGAGGGAGTGCAAAGCATAGACTTTGGGGCCAGAATGTGGCACCCCATCGGACTTGACTGGAGGACACCCCTAGAGGTCAACAAACAGACCTTGATCTATTTACAGGTTTTTCTTTTTCTTTTTTTTATTTATGTATTTGGGGGGGAGTGCCATTGGTTTTCTTGTTGTTGTTATTGTTGTTTTCTCTTTTGTCACTTTGTCTTGCTATGCCTTGTTTTTTTGTGTATATCATTATCTCTTCAGGTCTATCTAGATAAGATAGGCTGGATGAACAGTCTAGAGGAGAAAACAACAGGACTGGTGGTTCCAAGGGGACATGGGAGAGAGGGAGGTGGGGGAAAAAAGGTGGTGTTGACCAACCGAGGGACAAGAGAGCAACAAGAGATCCAAAATTAGTGGCAAGGAGGGTGTGAGAGGCCTGGTAGGGATTCCGCAAGGGCAATGTAACCGAGACAAATATGAAACCCAAATGAAGGCTGAGCATGATAGTGGGACAAGAGGAAAGTAAAAGGAAATAGAGGAAAGAACGTGGAAGCAAAGGGCATTTATAGAGGTCTAAATACAGGCATGTACTTATGTAAATATATTTGTATAGGATGATAGGGAAATAGATCTACATGCATATATTTATAGGTTTAGTATTTAGGTAGCAGATGGACATTGAACCTCCTCCACTCAAGTACTACTCAATGCAAGAACACTTTGTTCTATTAAATTGGCATTCCATGATGCACACCTTCCCAACACAATCGCTGAAGACAAATGTGTACATAAGCAAATGTGGTGAAGAAAGCTGATGGTGCCCAGCTATCAAAAGATGTACTGTCGGGGGTCTTAAAGGCTTGAAGGTAAACAAGCAGCCATCTATCTCAGAAGCAACAAGGCCCACATGGAAGAAGCACACCACAAAGTGTGGAAGCAAGGTGTCAAAGGGATCAGGTATCCGGCATCAAAGAACAAAAAATCAAAACATTATAAATGAGGGGGAGTGCAGAGTGGAGACCCAAAGCCCATCTGTAGGTAAGGGGACACCCCCTTACAGAAGGGTCACGGGAAGGAGATGAGCCAGTCAGCGTGCAGTGTTGTAACAATGAAACATACAACTTTCCTTTAGTTCTTAAATGCTTTCTCCCAACCCCTGTATCATGATCCCAATTCTACCTTAAAAATCCAGCTAGACCAGAGGATGTACACTGGTGGAACTTGAAACACAGGGAATCCAGGACCAATGATTCCTTCAGGACCAGTGGTGAGAGTGGCAATACTGTGGGAATGGAGGGAAGGTCGGGTAGAAAGGAGGAACAAATTACAAGGATCTATATATAACCTCCTCTCTGGAGGAAGGACAACAGAAAAGTGGGTGAAGGGAGACGTTGGACAGTGTAAGACATGACAAAATAATAGTAATTTATAAATTATCAAGGGTTCATGAGGAAGGAGGGATCAGGGAGGGAGGGAAAAAATGAGGAGCTGATACCAAGAGCTTAAGTTTAAAGCAAATATTTTGAGAATGATGAGGGCAACTAATGTACAAATGTGCTTGACATAATTGATGTATGTATGGATTGTGATAAGAGTTGTATGTGCCCCCAATACAATGATTAAAAGGGGGGGTGAAGTACCATGGACTGCTGAAAGGACAGAGAACTGTGTTGGAAGAAGTAAGGCCAGAGTGTTCCTTAGAGGCAAGGATGGAGCGACTTCATCTTACAAACTTCAGACATGTTGTCAGGAGAGACCAGTCCATGGAGAAAGACATCATGTTTGGTAAAGTAGAGGGGCAGCGAAAAATAAGCAAGCCCTCAAGGAGATGGCCTGACACAGTGGCTGCAACAATGGGCTAGGGGCAATTGTGAGGATGGCTCAGGACTGGACAGTGTTTTGTTCTGTTGTACATAAGGTTTCTATGTGTTAGAACCAACTCAATGGCATCTAACAACAACAACAACAGTTGGATTGAGTTCTGCAGGGTTGAACACTTTCCCTATGCAAAGAGAGTGTTGACAGTGTATTCACCCAGCACAGGCCAAAGTGAGAGCAGAATTCCACCAAGCTGACATGGGGAGCAGAAATTCTCACCCAAGACAAAAGGAATCTGATTTTAGTGATATACTCTAGTGGTCCCAGGTATTCACAGGATCTAGAGGGAGGGGCCTGAAATGGGCTTCAGAACTGCACTCTAATAGCAAGCTCCAGAGCCTGGAACCAAGAAATAGAGAAGCCAATGATGAGAACTGAGTGGGTGTGGAGGGGTGTGTGTGGTGGGTATCATTTGGAGCAGGTTCTCATTAAGAATGGGGTCATCCACCTTCCCAACACAATCACTGAAGAAAAATGTGTGCATAAG
>NW_022106189.1:5682124-5684351 GCF_000313985.2 Echinops telfairi | reverse complement strand
TGATGGCAACAAATGTACAAATGTGCTTGACACAATGGATGGATGTATGGATTGTGATAAGAATTGTACGAGCCCCCAATAAAATGATTTTTTAATAATAAAACTAAATTAAAAAACAAAAGAATGGGGTCAGCCAACTTCAAGAGGGGATGCCTAGACCACCACTGTACTGCCAAGAGTACCCTTCTCATGACCCGCCCTTCGCCAAAGCCCACAATCTTGTGGGAGAGAGAAAAGAACCCCGGGGCCAGCAGCAGCAAGTGCCTGGAGGAATGTGACAGATGCCTGATTTGCACACCCACTGGGAACCACTGCACAGCGTCTTGAATTACATCAGCACCTTGAGAAATATATTGGACTCCAGTGGGCTGTTCACCCTCCTAAAATGTTTCAACAGAGCCCCTGCCAACAGAATAAAATCCAACTTTCTTAGTCTGGCATTTGAGAGTTTTCTGTTGCCTGGTGGCAAACTATAAGCAAAAGGCATGTTGAGACCCCATCCATAGCATCCGACAGCCCTCTTACTTGCACTTCAGTGCTGGGGACAAAGAAGAGGCCCCAGAGTCACTGCCTCGGAACACCTAGGCCCTGCTTAAGAAATAGTTTTTTAGGTTTGCTCCCAAATAATAATAATTGTCATTTTTAGTTGCTGTTAAGTCAGTGCCAACTCAGGACAACCTTATATTGTCCATCCTGCATGATCTTTGCACCGAGGTAGACCTGAGGGCCTTCCAACCCAGCGTGCTCATCTTCTAGCTCTGCATCAGACAATAGTCCATTGTGGTCCATAGTTCTCACTGACTAATTTTCAGACAAAGATCACCAGACCCTTCTTCCTAGTTTGCCTTTGTCTGGAAACCCTGGTAAGTCCTGCCCACAATGAGTGACCCTGTCGGTGTTTAGAATACCCTGAGCAAAGCTCCCGGCACTACAGCACCACACAAGCTCTAGGAGGTAGGATGGTAGTCATCTTGCCTGGTCCCCTGGGATAGGAACTTGCAGTTGTCTCAGATGCCCAGGGGGAAAGCTACTCAGGGATTTTACTAGCAAATGAGAGGAAGGAGCAAGGGGGTGGATCAACTTTGCCCAGAGTCCCTCTCCTGGCATCTGCTTGCCTGTGCTCTTATGTGGCACCATTCTCTGAAGGCCCAGCAAGCCTTTGTCTGCTTCCTATCACATCCTCACATCTAACCAACTATTTCTGAGCTTATTGCGCATGGTAACAGCTCGATAAATGTGCTTTAACTAGAATTTACTTGCAGAAGATCTAAATCCAGGGGAAGACAAGAACTTAAAGCCCTGTCTGCCTCAGCTAGAGAGACTCAAGGTTCTCACAGACCAGCTCCCACACTATGTGTCCCCTCCTCTCTGACATAGGGAGCTCTTCTTCCCAGCAGGGCACTCTATCTAGCAGGGATCCATCAAGGAGGAATCCCGAAAGCAGGGTATGAAAATCTCTACGGTTCTGCTTGGGAAGCAATCCATTGGAGAGCTCTAGCCACTGGAAGTACCTGTCAGAGACCCTTGTCTGAGAACAGTGCCTACACACTGTTTCCCCAGAAAGACAGTTGACATGAAAGCATTCACTGGGCACAGCTAATTGGACCACTCTAGATCACAGGACCTAGGGGGAGCCAATTCATTGTCTATACTGGGCTGAGCCAGTCATGTTCTCCCATGTGAGTTTTGATTAGGGGCTGGGATGATAAAAAGAGAAGTACAAGAGAAGAGAAAAGATGGGAGAAACAAACAAACAAAAACTCACTGCCATTGAGTTGACTGACTCAAAGAGACCCTATCAGACAGGGTAGAGCTGCCCTATTTAGATTTCCAAAGTTGCAGGTCTTTCGGAGAGCAGAAATCCTCATCTTTTACCTGCAAGTGGCCGGTGGGTTCTAAGTACTGACCTCTTGGTTAGCAGTCCAACCCACTGCACCTTAAAAGGTGGTCTCTGCGTCCCAACTGGTGAGAAATGGCTGGACAGTCAGCCCCACAAGATCCCAGAGTCCTGAGTCCTGACCTTTCCTGATCAAGTCGACCTGGCAGGATCTGTTCTCTGTGGCCCCATCATCCCAAATACCATTCCCAACCCCCTACACAACCCCTTACACAACCCCTTACACAACCCCTTACACAGCCCCTTACACAACCCCTTACACAACCCCTTACACAACCCCTTACACAACCCCTTACACAACCCCTTACACAACCCCTTACACAGCCCCTT
>NW_022106189.1:5666806-5681956 GCF_000313985.2 Echinops telfairi | reverse complement strand
TACACAACCCCTTACACAACCCCTTACACAGCCCCTTACACAACCCCTTACACAACCCCTTACACAACCCCTTACACAGCCCCTTACACAACCCCTTACACAGCCCACAGCAGATGCCAGGGAATGCCAATCAGCAGGAAAAAAGGTTCTACCATTTTAAAGAGTATTTCCACTGGGGTTATCTGCCTCCCTGAGTATTCCATAGGTTCATTCAGCTCAGGGCAAGGACAGGGGAGCATAACCCAGCAGCCCGGGGACCAACCCAGAGCCTGGAACTTGGGGTGCTTCTGCAGGTGCATGCTGTGTGTACAGTTAGCTCCTTGATTAATGTTGGACTCCGCATTCAGTATATCTTGCTGCCATTTACACTGGTCCCAGAACTAGTATGTCTTTTGCATCTATTCCTCCTCCTCCTCCTCCATCTTCTTCTCTTTTGGTTTGAAAACCCAGCTCATCCATTTGCCTTGTGAGGATAGACTTAGTTCTATTGATTTGTACCCCACTCTGCATCTCTCTGACTTTGAGTGTTTGTCATGCCTCCTCTTTATGGGAAGGAGAACATCGTCCTGACCCTGCCTCTAGCCTGGATCCTGCTCACTCCTGTCCTCAGGCATTGGCCTCATGACCCCTCGGGGAGGCACTGTGGAAAGCGGTCCTGCAAAGTGGAGACCTGGCACCCTCATTGCCTGCTAGCTTGTTATGTGGCCCTAACCATGTTTTTCCCTCCCATACCTCAGGGTCTTCTTCTGTAGAAGTAAAGGTCTCACCCAGGGACCTCAAGGTTCCCACAGGTCTGACAGGCCACATGGCCATCCCTGTGACTAATAGTGGATCAATCCAAGCAGTCCCCAGCAAGTTCAGCCATTTGTCATACCAGGCACAGCCTTTCTGAGTATGCAGCCTTCCCCCATGTGCTGTTGAGAAACTTTCTTAAGCATCTTTATCATTTTCCTTCCTTGGTTGATCTGGTAGTTACGTCATCTGTTGTCAAATTGAGACTTACGAGTGAAGGGGTGGAGTCTACCTGTCAATCAGGTCACAGCTTAATGAACTCATTTGGAAGCCCTAAGGAGATAAATAGCTCGCTGGAGGCAGGACACTCGCTCACTCCCTGAGAGACATTTCTACCGAGAAGCCACAGGAAGCTACCCTGATGCAGCCAAAGCCCTGGGAGCTGGTGGAGCCACATGGAGACCCCTGCCAGCACTGAGGTGCTTACACCGTCACTGGATCCACAAGACTTCCCTCCCACTGGCCTGTGATCTTCCTGTACTAGGCATCGTTGCACGCATTTCGTGAGTCTGAAGAGGACTTTATAGATTGGTATCAGACATACGAGCTAATATCGGACTAATGGACTTGATCTGGATGGGGCTGGGATGGTTTATTAATGTACAAATGCTCTTTATATAAAGCTCTTTCCTATTCACATATGAGTGTCTCTATGATTTTGTTTCTTTAGTTTACCCGGACTAACACAGTTGGTCTCCGTGAGTTGTCGTTCCCTGTCTAATGCTCCCAGTGGACCTTCAGCCCTCTCTGGTCCAGTGTGGCATCAGAAAAGGCTACTGCAGGCATTTTCACAGGCCCTTAAGGCTGCTTGCTCTTTGAACTGCTTTGTTTTAATGTTTCTCAGTGATGTTAAACCAGGCCCATGCACGTCAGAGTTCTCCATAGGATGTTCAATGGCTGTTATTTTTGGAAGGGGCTAGCCAGGTCTTTCTTCTGCAGCACCTCTGGGTGTACTGGAACCTCCAATCTTTAGATTGGCAGCCAAGTTCATTAGCCATTTGCCTTACCCAGGGACTCCTGTGTTTTAATATGTCTTGGTGAACAAACCCATTGATACTCTTCCCTCCTGACAGCGCAGTCCGACCCTCTCCCTCCAGCTGTGGAAGACTTGCTCTTGAGGTGTGTACATGGTGGAAGGGCTGCTCTGTGGATTTCAAGGCTCCATCAGGAGAGGGGAGCTCTGGCCTGCTTCTGGATCATGGACTCCCAGGGAGGTCAGGCACATGGTCATGAGACACTCACACCCATTTTGCACACCCACTCAGAGATGCACTGAGACTTCCCCCTGGCAGCCAGCACCAACTGACCATCCAGGTGAGTGAGTAACCTTGGAGGCAGAACCTTCAGGTGACTATAACCTCATGGGCAACCCTGAGCCAGAAGTACCTGGCTGTGAGCTACACAGAATTCTTTTTTCCAAAACCATTTTTGGGGACCTAATACAGATATCCCATCATTCTATAGTTTAATCTCTTCAAGCAGTATTGCACAATTGCTACTCCAATCAGTTTCAAAGAAGTCTCTTCTTCTTAAGGTCCTTGTTATCAGCTTCCCTTTATACCCTTCCCCGCTCTCCACCTCAAGAACCCTTATTCTACTTGCTGTCTTTGTCGGTTCTTGCTGCACAGAAACTGTGAGGATAATGGATAACATAGTATTATTCATCTTCTAAAAACCATTAACTATGAAGCATCTGCTATGCAGCAAGCGGTCGTTACTATCAACTGGCTCCCTCGTTGCAACCGATGTTGCATTGCTCATGTATTCCCCTGCAGCCCCGTTGGGGGTGACTTCAGGAAGACTGCGCAGATGAGGCTGAGCTGCGATGTTACTCAGTGGCCTGGGATCTTGCCAAGGTGATGACCCAGCTACAGGCCCCATGGCTGAGGTACAGCCAGACATCCACATCCTGCAGGGAACAGGCTGGGGCCTGGTTGGCCCCCATTGTGCTGATTTCATCCAAGACCCATGGTCAGCACCCACTTTGGGAGGAGCACAGCAGAGCCTGTAGATTTCCCATAATATCATCCCATAAATACCCACTCTAAATACCAAATCTCAGACCCATACACACCAATCCGGCCACAACCTGAAAGATCATGATGCGAAAGGATTTCCCTACATGCTCTGAGACCCAGACAGAAGACGCTGCAGCCAGGCCTTCACTGATGCAGCCTGCTGGCCTCCCCAGCCGAGGCCTGGCTGTGTCAGCCCCTCCCGACACCGGCTCTGGTGCCAAGAGTTGGGGCAGTGAGAGCAAGCACAGTTGTGCTGCACCAAGGCCTTCAGCCAAGAGTGCTGGAGACAGCCTAGCCCCTGTCCTCACAGGAATGACAGACCCACCATCTGAGCACTAAGCATGCAGCCCAGCATTGCCAGCGAGGCCTGCCAGCACTTGATGTGCCCTACGGTCCTCCCATTATAAGAGGATCGACATTCGAGTCAATCCAGTTTAGCAAACATTGTCTGGCCATCTACTGCCAGTGGAGCGCATTGGTGGTGGCTAGGGAAAGAGGAAGTTGTTATAGCTCTTACTTTCCAGGCTCCCACAAGTCGGTGTGAGCAGAAATCCAGGATCAGTAAGGTGGGCTGCAGACCTGTATGAAAAGGAGATGGCAGTGACGGCCACCTCTTCTGAGTGCTCAAGAACTGGGAGCTGTCCGTAAAAAGGATTTCCCCTTGGCCTGGGCTCAGCAGAGTCCATGAAGAGTCCATGGAGACTTCCCAGGCTGGGCAGCAGCAGGCATGGGGCGGTGTGCTCAGGGTCTGGAGCCATCGTGTATTGGACAGGGCCGCAGATCCTCTCAGATCTGTGGGACACGCATCTCCTGTACGGCCATCATCCATTAGCCCGAGGATGCAGATGCAAAACAGCTTTTAGTTGGAGCTTCCAGACTAAGAGGGAAAGGCCTGGCTACCTACCACATTGTTATGAAAATAGCATGCACTTGCTATAATTTCTTACAAACAGTGCCCCCCACCCCGAGGTAGTATCATTAAGTGCTCAATGCAAAAGGTTTACAAGTTGCTGTGGAAATATTAGCCTAGTGCCCTTATTAAAAATACCCAGGAGCAGGACATAGTTGACCCCAAAAGTATAATATTCATGTCACTTAAACAAAATTATGACTGACAAAAGACTTGAAGATAAACAAGCAGCCATCTAGCTAAGAAACAACAAAGTTCACATAGAAAAAGCACACCAGCATGTGTGCTCATGAAGTGTCGATGGGAACAAGTATCAGGCATCAAAGACCCAGAACAGAAAAGTATATCAATGTTAAATGAGGGGGAGGGCAGAGTGGAGACACAAAGCCCATCTGTAGACAATTGGACACCTCCTCACAGAAGCATCACAAGGAAGAGATGAGCCAGTCAGGGTGCAGTATAGCACTGATGAAACATACAATTTTCCTGTAGCTCTTTGATGCTTCCCCCCCACCAACTATCATTACCCCAATTCTACCTTACAAATCTGGCTAGACCAGAGCATGTACACTGGTACAGATAGGAGCAGGAAACATAGGGAATCCAGGACAGATGAACCCCTCAGGACTGGTATTATAAGTAGCGATACCAGGAGGGGAAGTGGAAAATGGGGGGAGAAAGGGGGAACTGATCACAATGATCTACATATAACCCTCTTCCAGGGAGACAAACAACAGAAAAGTGGGTGAAGGGAGACAGCAGCCAGTGTAAGACATGAAAAAAAAAATAATTTATAAATTATCAAGGGTTCATGGGGGAGGAAGGGGCGGGTTAATTGAGCTTATACCAAGGGCTCAAGTGGAAAGAAAATGTTTTGAAACTGATGATGGCAACATACATACAATTTTGCTCAACCCAATGGATATATGTATGGATTGTGATAATAACTGTAAGAGCCCCCAATAAAATGATTTTTTAAAAGAAGGAAAAAATACGAAGAAAAGGATTCCATGTGGTTGGAAATGAGGGTTATAAAAAGAGAATGAATTGGTTTTTCACAAAGCAAACAATTTTAATACAGATTTTACTCCAAAAGTATGTCATTAAAACATAATGATTTCAAATATATATATCCGAGTACCTGAGTCACTGCCTAGGCATGACTACCCAGCAAAACCACCTGATCAGCAGGGGGTGCTGTAGCAGCAATAGGACAGACCAGTTGCATTAAAGCCACACAAAGGGATGATCTGCTGCATGTCAATGTGTCTACCTACCAGCACCTAAGGTCACCTTTGACATGGGAGTGATTGGGATACACACAGGGAGGTAAGGTAAATTTCCACTACAGCTTTTTTTTTTTTTTTCAGGATGATGTTGAACAAATTACTTTTCAGGACCTTAGATTTTACCTTGAAATTAGAGTTTCCTATTTCCTGGAGCCTTGGTGGTGTAGTGGTGAAGCATTGAGCTGCGATCCTCAAAGTCAGCAGTTCAAAATCACCAGCAACTCTGCAGGAGAAAGATGGGGCTCTCTACTTCTGTTAAACAGTTAGAGCCCACAGGGGCAGGTCTACCCTGTCTTATGGGGTCGCTGTGAGTCAGCATCGACTCAATGGCAGTGAGTGTTTCATATATCCTACCTCAAAAGAAGGGGTGAGTGGTAAACTCCTCACCTTCCACATGAAAGAGCTAGGTTCGATTTCTGGTCATCACCAATTTGCCAGTGGAGCTTGCACGTTGCTGTGAGGTTGGACGGGTTTCGGCAGAGCATACAGATGAAGACAGACTAGGAAAAAAGGCCTGCCAAGCTGCTTCTCAGAAACCAGTCAGAGAGAAGGGTGTAGATCATGGTGATCCAATCATGGCGTGTTGGATCACCGTGAGCCAGGGGCCATCTCAGCAGCAGCTAATGACAGGACTGCCTCAAGGGAACGGTGAGGAGCTCTCAGGGCTGTCCTGTCTACTTGGGGGTCAGGAGTCAGCAAATGGGCTTGTGGAGGGTGAGGGCTTCCTGGAGCAGCGACCACAGGAGAGGGGCATGGGGCAGACCTTCCGGAGTTAGGAGCTAGGGAAGACGTCATTGGAGAGTGGTCAGGGTCCTAGGCAGTGCAAGTTTCCTTGACCCTGCTTTTGAGCAAGCTAGCAGGCATGGGGGGTGGGGAGGGGAGTCTCCATTCCCAAGCTGCCGGCTACCCCTGACCCCAAATCACCAACCAGTCGCTGCTGCCTCAGCTCCATCTCCTGACAAGCCAATATGTGCCTAGAGCAAGAAATGGCATGGACGTGACATCCGACCTCCGTGGAAATCACCATCAGCCCCGGCATGAGGCTGATTCCTAAGAGGCAGGGCTCACACATGCCTCTACCCACCAGGCCACCTACCAACTCTGATGCCAACCATCCCTCTCATAGCACTCTCTACTTCCCAACAGGGCTTGATAATTCATTGCAATGGCTACACGGACCATATTTATGACTATGGGCTTTGTTAGGGAAGGCAGCAGGATAAAGTTTAGGTGAGACAAGCTCAGGATAACGTTGTTGGGTCCGGGCAGACTCTTTTCTGGCATGGCTGCAGGCAGGCCTCTCCCTGACCTGCAGTCTCTTGTGTGACCTCTGACCTGCGCACACAATATTACTGAGTTCTTTTAGGGCCCTCAATAAATGCCCCACAGGGCACTCCATCTGCCATAAACTACAGCCCCAATGTACACAACTGTAACTCTGAGCATCAGCAAACCCAGCTCCCAATTAAGCGCCTAGAGGCACCAACCCCAGTATCAGCCGCCTGCCTGAAGGCACTCAGCCCTCCTTGCTCTGTGGGCTGGGAAGCCCCGCTCTGTCTCCTGCTGCTGCCACCATTGCTCTGTCGCTGCTCTGTTGCTCCAGTGGTGTCCCCGTGTCTCATGGCTCAAGGAGGTTCAATGCATCTGGAAGTCAGGGTCAAAAGGACTGGCTCCCCTCCTGACTCTTCCCTCTTGCCGGCAGTACGAGTCTGCCTCACTGCTTCTGAGAGGGCACGTTTTATACGCAGCAGGATGGCCATCACAACGCTGTTAACAAGCACTCACAACTGAATCAGATCTGTCCGCATCTGCCCCACTGTCCTACCACCATCATCCGGAGAAGCGTTTCGGTGAGCGCAGCCAAGACTGGCTCACTCACTGCCATTGAGTGGATTGCAGCCCACAGCGGCCCGACAAGACAGAACCTCCTTTAGGTTCTGAGGCTGTGAATCTTGATGGAAGTAGAAAGCCACGTCTTTCTCCCACAGAGAGAGTCTGGGGTTCGAACTGTGGACCTTGCGTTTGGAGTCCACCCTGCCACTAGAGGCCCATGGATGACGGCTAGAAGATCTGCATGAAGGAATTCACAGCACTGCAGCGTCAGAGTAGAATCGATGCGATTAAGAGACAGGGGCTTGTTTGTTTGTTTGTTTGCAAAAGATCACCAAGCTTTTCTTCTGAGGCAAATCTGGGTGGACTCAAACTTACAACATTTAGTAATGGAACACATACATTTGAACCATCCAGAGACTCCCCCTGAGTCCTCAGATCCCCTCAAACCCATAGAGGCCACTTTGAGCCCAAGGTGCTGAAGTTGAATCCTAGTCTGTCTGACCTGGATTCTCCCAGGTGCTGAAGAGAACAAAGCTTCAAGTCCCACCCCCAACCCTGGGCCTTTGCCAAAGAGCAGATGTGCTGCAGGCTCTGGGAGGGACCTGAGGCCAAGCAAAGCCTCAATGCTAAGAAGGGCCAAAGGGCCAGAAAGTCTGAGACCTGGATGTCCAGGCCTCCTTTTGGCTTTATTATTGTGGTTGTTTGTTTGTTTGTTTGTTTGTTTTCTGGATTATATAGGGGATAAGAGGATGAACTTCATACATTTCCAAAGAGGCCTGGAAACACATTGGGCTGCAATCTGCAAGGTGAACAGTTTGATACCAGTAGAAAGGAAGCTTTCTACTCTTGCAAAGAGTCACAGTCTCATAGGGGCAATCCTGTCCTGTCCTGTAGGGTCACTATGAGTTGGCACCAACTCACTGGCAGTGAGGTCACCTTTGACATGGGTTTTGTTTTTATCTTCACCATTTTCTTGCTGTGTGGCCTTCAGGGAACCACAGAGCTCCCCATGCCTCAGTTTCCCCAACTGTAAAACAAAGGTGACTGCTAGAGTCTCCTAGCTGGGTTTTTCGGTGGGAAGTGAGTGGGTACAGGGGGGTGAGATATGAGTTACTATTTGTAAAAATGCAGGACAATGCCTGGGTCACGGAGATCTATGTACTTGTTTGTTAAATGAATAAAATAGGTAGAAGAGAATGAAGGCAAAAGAGAAGACAGAAAATGAGAGAAAGACAGAGAGAGAGCAGTCTGGAAGACATGTCCAGACAGACAGATCAACAGATGGACAAAAAGACACAGGGAGTGCAGAAGAAGAAAATTACAGAGAACCAACTCAATAAGAAAGAGCAAGGAAGACCCAAACTGCAAGAACCCGATTAGAATGGATGAAAAACGACACGGATTTGCTGGTCTAATTGCAAGGTTATGGTTCACCTGGGGCCCTTTACTGCCACTTTAAGTCAAAAGCAAGAGCGCCCAGAGCAGGCCTCTGCCACGTGCCTGAGCAGAGTGGGGTATTGGAAAACAGCCCTGCTTATACCCCGTTTATTCTGAGCGAGAGCATTCAGCATCACAGAAGAGCCCAAAGGGTCACTCTGCCCAGGATGCCCTACAGCCTCCTCCCACAGGCACCCTGCCTCCACCAGGAACCATCTGGAAGTCTTGGGATCAGTCAGAAATTGTATTCAAAATTTTATTCCCACATGCAGCCAAGCTGCCAACGGCTCTCTCAACATCAGCTAATGTGGTTTCAGATGGCGCTGTTAGAAACCCTCTGAAAAATGTTGTTTATAATCAAAGCCCCAGCAGCTCCATAGCTATAGGGTGCTCGTGACTCAGCGGTAGTGACATTATGGTGTTTAGAGCTGTCAGGGGTAATGGCACTTCTCTGTGTCTAGGCAGGAATAGGCAATAATGAATGGCTGTTCTCTCCGCTGCAGTGGGCTTCCCTGGCCCGAGAGCCAGCCCCCTTGGTGAGCAACTCCAACAGATGGCGGGGCCCCACTGAGCAGCAGGCAGGGCCTCTTCTCTGGGACCTGGGGTCTACCTGGTGGTCTTGGGTCTTCACAATACCTGGACAGAATGGAGCCCATCCAGAGAGGCAACACAGTGACATGGAGAACTTTTGAGTTCTGAAAAACACCAACATTTAGCAAGTACTCAAGAAAAGGCCTGACCCATGTTTCCAGGAACCCCAAAACTTCCACCTCCTATTGGTGTCTTTCCACCGTGCACACTAGCTCTAGATCTCCTCCTATGATTAACACAGTCAAGTTCACCGAGACCTCAGTTTTCTCATGAGATGGAATAATAAGAAACCCACCTCAGGGACGGTGCAGAGAGGAACTCCTCAAGTCCTGGAAAGCATGTAGCTCAGAGACTGACACTGGACTTTAAAAAGGTTGCAGGGGGGGGGGGGGGCGGCGGGCATTGCCATCAAGTTGCTTACTACTCACGGCGACTCCGTGCTCAGAGTAGAACTGATCCGTTGAGTTTTCTTGTTTGGAAACCCCGCAGACGCAGGATCGCCAGCCCTTTTGTCTACCTGACAAGACTTGCACTTCTCAGTCATGTTGGGCCTCTGTTGGGGAGAGCTGTGGGCAGTGTTGGTCAGGTAGAAGGCACCTCCACTCCCATGCTGGTCGTGGATAGTCAACGCTGGGTAAAGATCAATCAGCAAGGGTCAGGGGGGAAGGAGCGAGCAGCTGTGCTAAGACTTTGGGAGGGCCCTCGGAGGGTAGGGGCTGCACACTGACATCACTTTTATTCCAAGTGTCCCACAAATCAGCATTAGAACTTGTATTAGTCTGGGTACTTTAGAGAAACAAATCCACAGCAACTCGTGTATAAGAGTTTTATGTAAAGAAAGTGTGCATCACGAAAACATCCCAACCCAATGCTGCCCAAGCCCATAAGTCCAACATTAACCCATTAACCCAACACCAGTCCACAAAGTCCTCCACCTCACAAAACAGCGGCAATGATGCTGACTGTAGGAGGAAAGCTGAGTCAGTGAACGAATAAGCATCTCAGCACTAGCAGGGGTCTCCACACAGCTGCTCCAGCACCCAGGGCTGCATCAGGATAGGTCCATGTGGCTTCTCCTTGGGGATGTCTTGTAGGAAGTCAGTCTTGCAAGCTGAAGCAGGGAACTGCTAAGGCAGCTGCACCCTGGTGCGACCATCACAAAGCAAGAGACCCGAGAACTAGAAAGGCGAGGCTCACCACCCATTTATCCCTCCACCTTTCAATTAGCCCCACATGTGATTATCGGCCAGGTTGGCACAATTAACTAACTCAGGACTGAAGGTAGTGCCTGCGATGCACACCCACTGACTCACAAGTGTGAATAAACATGTGACATGCATACACAGGACACACACACACACAAACACACACGTCATCCTAAATACCAGGCCAAATGCTTCCGGCCCAAGACACCCTCCCTAGAAGGGACAGCTGTGTTGGATGTTAAAGAAACTTCCCTGAACTGACTTGCTCCTCCCTCTGACCTGAGCAGGTGTGCCTTGACAGGTAATTCTGAAGGGAAGCCACCCTTTTCTGGCCAGTGCAATTCTACCCTAAGCCCAGTATAGCTTCTGAACAAGGTCACAGAGGTTCCAGAAAAGCCCAGGGCAGACGTACCTTTTTCTCGGCCCACACAATCTGGCCTCCTTTGTGCTCTTCTCTCGCCCCTCTACCTGCAGGATTTCACCAACAGACACCTTTCTCTTCAGGCCCAAGGAGGCGGGAAGGGGATGAGCCTGCACACACAAGGCCCTGGAACACCACTGGGTTGATGCTGGGGGTCTTCTTGGCCAAGAGGCCAGTCAGTTAGCAGGGCAGACCCAGATCAGGAGGGAACTGGCGTGGCATCTCTGCGAGAGCCGTCGTCCCCTAGCTCCCCTATGGGGAGCGGGTCTTGGGGAAGGAGTCTGTGCCTTGGGTGGTTGGATGGGAGACTCTCAGCCTTTCCTGTGCCTCATGGTCTGACCACCGACTTTTAAAATTTCATGTTGTAAAAGTATAAGGTGACTTCCAAAAAGTCATGCTGAAATTCCATTATCTTTTCATTTTATTTTATTTATGTTTACTTTTTATTGTGGATCTGGTGACAGTTTACAGAGCAGAACTTCAGGTTTACATTCAAGAGTTCATACATGTTCCACTTCATCACATTCACTGCAGTCCATTGACTGCGACACCACTCGTCCTACCCCCTCCCTGTTCCCTGTCCTCCTCTCCTGCAGTTCTGCATGCTGTCCATGGGTCCATGCTGCTCTTGCTCTCAAATGGCTGAGTGTGCTAAGGCGCTCCCACCTCCCTACAGGCATTGCTCCACTTATAGACCTATCTCTTTGGCTGAGAATTGAGTCATGTTAATTCCATGTTTCCACAGCCTTGATAAAGCCCCCTTATATAGAACATCTCCTAGTCCAATATTTGGCACATCTGCAGTTTAACTATATCAATTATATTCATCCTGGATGCAACTGTACATTCCATGTAGCTCCTTATCATACCCTTCCTTCTGTCTAACAAGCAACACATCACCATTGAAAAGCCTCGAGTAAGTTCCCAGTCCTAGATCACCTGTCTGCAAGAGGGAATGCCCTTTGCCAGCTGGGAACGAACATTCCTCTGTGGGAACTGTTTCCTAGAAATGAAGAAAAGTTCCTACTCTGCCAGACAGTAGATGAGCACATGACTGCAGGGGAATCCATCTGTCTGCACACCTTTCCCTGCCTTCAGAGGCTGAAGACTGCTGCAGTAGGTGAGACAGGGCTGGCTAGCCATACTCTCCTCCCCTCCTCCCCCAGGAGTTGTGAGTGTGCCAATCAAAAGCTCATCCCCAGAGCATACAGCCAGGCCCTGGGCACCAGTGCTGAGATGAAAGGCCAGTCTAGGGGAAGCCCGCTCCACCCCTCCCAGGGAGAGATGAGCTTTCAGAAAGACCCAGAGAAACCATGGCTTCACCCCTTCACCTGGGGGTGGGGGGGGAGGTAAATCTCAAGTGGTAACATCTGAACATCAGTAAGGGAGAGGTTTGTGAGCTTAAAGTCTTCTGTGCACACAAGTGCCTTTCGCACAAAGACAAGAGGGGAATGAGCCCTGCCAAATCGTTTGCCTGAGCCAGGAATGCTGGTCACTCCCCAGGGCAGTGGACAGCTATCTTCACTCTCCAGAGAGGTGCGGCCAACCTCATGCTGCCTGCAAAGTTGTGGGCTAGTGGCCAGCTGACCAGCTCTGTGGACCCTCTTTCCACTTTCTGCACCAGCAGAAGTTGGGTGTCCTTGATAGCACAGTAAGTTTGTGGCCTTGGAAGTTGCTGTGCCCCAGCCACTCACCCCTCTGTTCCACGTGGTGTAGGAGCTGGTAGCTACCCTGGAGGTAGGTACCACCCTTTGCTGCATACCCATTTGGTACCCTCTTCTATCTATAAAACTTGCAGACCAAGACATACAGTCCAGTATGGCCAGGCCAGGTGTAGCAAGGATGACAGACTGGGGGGGACCTCAGTCCTTGGAAGCACTCCAGTAGACATAAGCCTCCTCCCACCCAGCCCCCAGTGATGATCCAAATTCAGCAGGTCATTATGTGAGGAAATTGGATAAGGACTGAGTCTACATAATGATATTTAATTATGTCCTGACTCAAAGAGATCTAGACCTGACTGCTGACCGTCAGCGAGCAGTGACCATAAACACATCCCACACAAACCTGCCGGCTGTTTGCTGGGGAGAACTATTGTTACAGGAAGAGGAAGCTGCATGGATCCTCCGGGAGCACAGGGTCTCTACCAGAGGAGTCTGGAAGAATCTGCTCTTTCCAGGTTTCTATGTCCACCTGGCCTTCTAAGTCACAGTATTTACTGACCTCATATTCCACTTTCCCTGCCAGGCCCCATGCCACCCTCTAGGAATACACCAGGAATAAGGTCACACTAAGACCAGCAACCACGAGGTTTCCTGTGTGCCTGAAAGTGTATAGGAGTTAGTAGGGCTTTTGGGTCATAGGAGAGGAGAGACAGTCTCCAGGGGCCTCTGTACCTTGCCAAGGACTTTCCCACACTTCTACCTGAGCCAAGTCCACACAGGGTGCCCGCTGTTCTTAGTACCTGGGCTCTGAGCAGCAGAAATAGTCTTGTCACTGAGGAGGCTTCTCCAGTTTCTGGTCCTGCACGCTCAGATCTGTACCAGGAGATAAAATGTAGGGCCCTTACACAGAAGCTTACCATCCGCTGCCCAGACACAAATCCATCCTGAACAACAGAACTCCAGCCCACCTAAGACATATTTCCCTCTTGTGCTTTAGGAGAATAAAAGGAGGGAGTGTCCAGCTGTGCTAGTCTGGGTACTTTGAAGAAACAAATCCACAGAAACTTATGTATAAGAGAGTTTTATGTAAAGGTTAAGTGTGCATCA
Organism: Echinops telfairi; assembly: GCF_000313985.2. Taxonomy (NCBI): domain Eukaryota; kingdom Metazoa; phylum Chordata; class Mammalia; order Afrosoricida; family Tenrecidae; genus Echinops; species Echinops telfairi. The sequence goes on along the minus strand of NW_022106189.1, from coordinate 5,668,689 downwards.
AGAAAACATCCCAATCCAGTGCTGCCCAAGCCCACAAGTCCCACATTAACCCATATGTCCAACACCAATCCACAAAGTCCTCCTCCATCTCACAAAACAGACTCAATGACACCAACTGCAGGAGGAAAGCTGAGTCAGTGAACGTATAAGCATCTCAGCACTGGCAGGGATCTCCACATGGCTGCTCCAGCACCCAGGGCTGCATTGGGGTAGGTCCATGTGGCTTTTCCTTGGGGATGTCTTGCAGGAAGTCAGCCTTGCCATCTGAAGCAGGGAACTGGCTAAGGCAGCTGCACCCTGGTCTGACCATCAGAAAGCAAAAGACCCGAGAACTAGAAAGGCGAGGCTCACTGAGCCATTTATCCCTCTTCCTTTCAATTAATCCCACATGTGTTTATCGGCCAGGTTGGCACAATAAACTAACTACCTCAGTCACCCTATCTCCATTCCCAGCAAGGGAAGCCCAAGCCATGCCTGAGACCTGGCAAGGTAACCATGGCTGCCCCTGTAACCTGACAAGGAAGGCTCTGGCCATCCCTACTCCCTAGCAAGAAAGATCTCAGCTGCTCTCTTCCCCTCTCCACCCCCAACAAGAAAGGCCCCAACCATCCCAGCAACCTGTCAAGAAAAGTTCTGGTCATGCCTTGCTCCATGGCAAGGTGGTCTGTGGCTGTCCCCAAAATGAAGGCCCTAGATGTCCCTGGGACCTAGCAAGGTAGACCCTGGCCACCATGTGACCCAACAAGGAACTCCACAACTCTCCCAGCCCCCAGACAAGAGAAACCTCAGTTATCCAATATCCCCAGCAAGGAAGGCCCCAAACATCATGGCAACCTGGGAAAGAAGGCCCTGGGCATTCCCGCATTCCAGCAAGGAAGACCCAGCCATCCCTGAAACCCATCAAGGAAGGTCCTAGACATCCCATAACCCAGCAAGAAGGCCTTGGTCATTCCTGCTACTGTCAAGGAAGAGCCTGGCCATTCCAGCAAGCTAGCAAGAGTCAACTTTCCCCACATGACTCAGCAGCTCATGACTAAAAGTGATACCATGATGACACAGAAACAGCAGTCAATTGCAGTACACACAAAAAATTGAGGGGGAAACCCCATAAACAACAACACCCAGACCCAGGGGATGACTCTGAAGATGTGGCCCTGGAAGTACCAGAAATAGGATCAAGAATGATGTTTAGATGCCTTCGGTAGATGGAAGTGAGAATTGAAAAACTATAAACTCTAAACCGAATAGATATTCAGAAAAGAAACAATAAGATAACAGAATTATACAGCATGGTAAAAGAGCTGAGTAATCAAAAGGAAACTGAATCAGTGATCTCAAAAACAGTACCTTTGAATACAACTGACAAGAGAAACCATCAAAGAATGAAGCAAAGGAGGCTGATAAAAAGTCTCTGAATGTGTCAGACACCATCAAAAGGAACAACCTACATTTCATTGGGATCCCAGAACAAGAAGAAATAAAACAAAAAAGATTACAGAGAAAATAGTACAAGAAATCACGGAAGAGAACTTCCTCAACATCATAAAGGAAGAGAAAATAATGGTACAGGAACCCCAGGCTGTGGAGCTCAAAAAAAAAACAAACATGACACTCGGGAACAGGAGGCAATGCTCCAGTATCCGAGAGAGCGAGGGAGAGAATCTTGAGAGTGGTGGGGAAAGAAAAACAAAAACACAAACAGTCACCTGCAAAGGAAAACCAATCATAATAAGCTCAGACTTTTCCGCGGAAAACATGCAGGCAAAAAGACAGTACAGTGACAAACATGAAAGAAAGAAAGAAAGAAAGAAAGAAAGAAAGAAAGAAAGAAAGAAAGAAAGAAAGAAAGAAAGAAAGGAAGGAAGGAAGGAAGGAAGGAAGGA
>NW_022106189.1:5639199-5666706 GCF_000313985.2 Echinops telfairi | reverse complement strand
GAAGGAAGGAAGGAAGGAAGGAAGGAAGGAAGGAAGAAAGAAAGAAAGAAAGAAAGAAAGAAAGAAAGAAAGAAAGAAAGAAAGAAAGAAAGAAAGAAAAAAAATTGCCAACCAAGAATCGTATGTCTAGCAAACCTCTCTCTCATATTTGAGGGAGAAATAAGGGTGTTTCCAGACAAGGAAAGATTAAAGGACTTCTTAAAAATGAGACCAGTATTATCAAAATGACCAATTGGAACACTTTGGACAGAGAATCAACAATAGTAGACAAGTCTGAGAGTAGCATATAAGTCAGTAACAACCACTAATCAATATAATGAAAACAGTAGTTAAAGTCACACAGAATAAGAGAAGAAACCAATAAATCTACAAAAATAAAACCAATGGGTGGACGTGGAGAAAAGTATGTTCAATGAAGTTAGTCCATCACAAAAGGTCAGATATTGTATGCGATTATTACTATCAGCATTACCTTATTACTATAAGAAGGACAAACACAAAGTCAGACACGGGCATTTGTTCTCAGGTCCTGTAAACATTTCATCTGTTCTCCCACATAATGCAGTGAGTGACAAGGATTAACATGTGTGCTTTGTGTCTAACCCTCATTGCTCTTTCAGTTTTTTTCCCAAAACCATTTTATCATTCACAGTTCAATCAACCTCCAAGCAGTATTGTACGATTGCTACCACAGTTTCAAAATGTTCTCTTCCTCCTCTCACCCCTTGATGTCAGCTACCTTTTATACTACCACCCTCTCTCTCACACACACACTCACACACACACACACAAACACACACACACACACACACACACGAACCCTTGTTCTACTTGCTGTCCCTACCGGTTCATCAATCCTGGGCTTCATTCATCGCTCTTTTAAACAGTGTTCAGTTACTTGGGTTTTTAGCCTGTATAAGTGAACAAATATCCTATATATTTTAGTCTAAAAAGTCTTCCTATATATGTGTATTTTCCTTTTCTCAATAGTACTTTAATGTAACTTTATATTGTTACATATTTTTTATATGATACTATTATTAGAATTACAAAATGTCCCCTGGAGGTTACTTAAAGTGTTTCTCAACAAGTTGGTAATGCTGCCTCTAAAGTGGTCCAGGGATATGTATAAACTTTAGACATGCAGATGAATTTTGAACTGGCACTTAATCATAATCCCTAATCTAAGAACCATTCGTTCTTTTTTATCAATTTTTAAACAGGTTCATTAGCACTTCATCCACATGTCACACAATCCAATAATTCATTCATTTCAAGAGTTGTACAATTGTCACCATATTCAATTCTAGAATATTTTTTCTTCCTTGTAGTCATTGTTATTCATGTAATTATTACTTTTTCTAATTGTGGCAAAAATATACACACCAGAGCATTATCCATTTCCACAAGTTCTACTTGTATAATTCAGTGCCATTGAGACTGTAACTCTTTAAAAAAATTAAACTTTCATTTTATTTTTTATTTTTTATATTGTTACATTTTTATTGGCATCTAATCCACATATCATACAAATCAATAGTTCAATTTTTCAATCATATCTATAAGAATTGTACGATTATTACCACAATTGATTTTAGAACATCTCCCCTCCCCCAATGGTTAAATCACCTTTTAAACGAGTTGTATCATCACAAACAGTCCCAGTCTCCCTCCTCTCTCCTGCCTTCATTGTTTACTCATGAAATCCCCACACCTTCCCTTTCTGCTACCGTCAGCCCCTACAGCCCCTATACACCCTTGCATCAGTTATTATCTCTATGCAGCCACTCTTTCTGTGCTTCAGAATTGGGAAACCCAACAGAAACAATAAAAAACAAAATTGAAATAAAGTGGTAAGGATAAAATACAAAGATAAAAATACAAATAATGAGTAAAAAAGAAAATACCATCCTCAATATTTAAAAATACAGGGAAGAAAATTTTGTCATGGGACACACAAGAGACACTTGCCCCTAGAACAAATTCATGTGGGGTCAATAGGGAGGTCAACTGACCAAGTATCCAGCATAATCAAGGTTACGATGATCTCTTTCTGATAGTAAGGCTATTGAAGACCCTTTCTGTGGTTAGTGGAGGTCTGACAGCGGCTTAATATAACTAGTCACTCCACAGATGGGCTTTGGTCTCCCACTGTCCTCCAAAGCCTGCTACAAATTGGCTGTTCATAATTTTATCTCTGATACTTTTCCCTTCATTGTATTATTTGAATTTTGTTGTTGTCATCTTTGGATCACACAAGCTGGTATGCTTCTTCTTTGTGGACTTAGTTGACCCCTTGCTTGGAAACAAGGTCAAACTGCTTATTTGAGTAGAAGCCCTTAAGACCCCAACAATATTCTGATTGATAGCAGGACACCATCTGCTTTTTTCAGCACACTTTGCTGTAGCACCTTCAGTGACCATTTCATGAAGGTGAGTATCAAGCAGGGGCCATTTTATCAGAACTAACTGTTCTTGGATTGGGGCTACAGTTAAATAGGAGCCAGAATCCACCTGCATGTCCATTGGATATGCACGACCGAGGTTTATTTTGGCGCTCATAATATGGCAAAACCAAAACTCCATAAGATCAACTACACCAATAATAGCAACAAACCAACCAACAAACAGGGGGAAAAGTCTAAAGGCAGGAAAACAAAAGCTCATAGAAACAAACAAAAAAAAGATGTACAATATTGTCAATCATCCCCCTGGGATATAAGACAACTGCTCCGATAACATTGTCAATATTCCCAATGAGCAGCCCACTGGACACTCTCAGTAGGAGGAGTTCATGTGAGTATCTATCCACCTTGAGCTTCAACCCTTGAATTGTCCTACAAAGCTTGATCTCCCATTTGATTGTGCTCTCTTTATTCTAAGTATGGGGATCTGTGCCAGGGGTGGGAGCAGTAGACTCCCTAGATCAATTCTTCCAAGTGCAGGCCCCTCCCCAGCCAATTGAACCCTGTCATGTCACTCTGAGGTGGACATCAAGGTACTAAATATATGGTGGTTCTGGGTTCTTTTCCATTGGACACTCACCAAGCCAGGGGTTCCCCCAGGGTTCAATGACTACCACTTCCATTATCTTGGGTCAGCCCCTTGCTGCTTCCTCTCCCATCCAAGTCCTCAGTCCAAGGGTGCAGGCAACTTTGAAGCCAGACTCAGTTAAGAACCATTAGTTCTTATGATATGGTCATGCTCAATATTTACCCTCATGAAATGAGCACTGAAGATATGGATGCTCTATCAAAGTGTGATGAAGAAGTCTGATGATGCCCAGCTATCAGAAAGCATTTGGAGTCATTTAAGTGAGATGCCAGCTAAGTCCAGATGGGAGTCACACACCAACCCATGTGATCCAAGGATTGTAAGTAGTAAAATCCAAGATCAGAGGAAGAAATTGTATTAGAGCTTAAATTCTGAGCACCCAGTTTACAATAGGTTATGGATGACAGTGAAAACCCAAAATCCATTTGTAGAGTCCCCAGGTGGTTTAAGCCTCCACTGAACTCCCTCAGGCCATTGAATAGTCTTGGTAGACATATGAATAGAAATCTGGCTAGACCAGAGGATGTGCACTGGTAGAGATAGGAACTGGAAACACAGGGAATCCAGGGTGGATGATCCCTTCAGGACCAGTGCTGACAGTGGTGATACTGGGAGGCTGGAGGAAGGTTGGGTGGAAAGGGGGAACCGATTACAAGGATCTACATATAACCTCCTCCCTGGGGGATAGACAACAGAAAAGTGGATGAAGAGAGATGTGTGTAAGATATGACAAAATAATAATAATTTATAAATTTTCAAGTGTTCATGAGGGAGGGGGGAGCAGGGAGGGAGGGGGGAAATGTGGAGCTGATACCAAGGCCTCAAGTAGAAAGCAAATGTTTTGACAATGATGATGGCAACAAATGTACAAATGTGCTTGACACAATGGATGTATGTATGGGTTGTGATAAGAGTTGTAAGAGCCCCCAATAAAATTACTTTTTTTAAAAGCAGTCATAATAAATGTTAAAAAAAAATGCATTGGAAAGTAGATTACTGTAGATAGATTAAGGTTAAAATTTAACAAATTATCATGTTTTCCCTGTTGATTTGCTTTTAACAGTTTTATTGGCATGCAATTCACAGAACCTATAATTCAATATTTCAATCAAATCAGGAAGAGTTTTACAATCATCACCACAATCAATTTTAGAACATTTCCTTCATTCTTCTATTCACCAGTATTAGTTCCCCCTTTCCCTTGCCATTCCCCTAGGGAACCGTCAATTAAGCTACTGCCTCTATTAATTTACATGTCCTGGACTTCATATACAGAAGAACATTTTAAAAGAAAAAAATTAACAATGACATAGTAAAAGAGAGAAAACTTATTAAAGAGCAGAACTTATTAAAATCTAGAACAAATTGACCCGTTTTTAATTTGTTCTGGTTTCTATTTCTTCCGCTTTCTGTGTTTATTTTGTTGTCATTGTTGGGTTTTGTTTGGGGGAGGGTTTTGTGGATGGCTTTCTTTATGTGAAATCCAGGATAGGAATTCAGAGAGACAGTAATTAGATTAATATTTCCTACTAAGGGTTATGGCAGAGAAGTTTAGGGGTAATGAGGAGCTAATCAGAATAAGTACAAGAATGAAGAAAATGTTCTAAAATTGATTTATCAGCCAATAATGCTAACAAATAAAAGAGAGGGAAAGAAATGGCAATAGCTGGGGCGGGCCCATGGCTACAGGCTGCTATCTGGGGGCCGGGAGGGCACTGAAGATGGTCACTCTCTGCTCTGACCTGGGGAAATGCTGAGGCTTGTCCTCTCCCAGTTTCCTGGGATGTGTAGCCTCAGGAGGCCTGGCACTGGAAGACACTAGAACACACAACTCTCCCCACAACTGGAGGTATTGGTACCTGCTTAGTGCAGCTTGTTGAAAATGTATCACCAACAAGCTGCTTGTGAGTGTGTCCATCACCTATCAACCTCCAGGCCCGAGGCACGGAGGCCCATCCATGAGAACAAGGGCATGCTGGCATGGCAGGCAGTTGTCCACAGTGGGAAGACAGGTCTGGCACTCACTGGAGTCGAGGCCTCGTTGCGGCTGGCTGTATGGGGTCATTCCTTGGGGAGGATTGTTTTTGAAATGAGGTGTTTGCATTCTCCCCACAAAAGCATGAGATTTCTGGAATCTGCGGTGAAAGTGTGAACAGAACAGAGGGGCTTCCTGTGGTTTGTGTTGGGTGTCTTTGCCGGTCCTCAGTGGAGCCTCAGGAAAACTAAGCAGTCATAGAAATGGACCCTTCCTGGCCCTGAGAGCAGGGTTTCTCGGGGATGCCCAATGGGCAAGGTGCCTGACTTACCCCCCATGCCCTGTCTCGATGGACGCCCCAGGCAAACCTGGGGGGTGTGTAGAAGGCGGTCATAGGAAGCACTGTGGAGGGGGAATGGAGCTCAGAAGGGACAGAGAAAAGGCGAGAACATTGTGTTACCAGCAGATTCCTGGAAACGACACAGCAGGGAGTGGCGAGGAACAGGCCTCAGAGCTGTCCCCGTGGGTAAAGAGATGAGGGTCTCATGGACAACTCTGTCCATCATTGGCTTCTGGGAACATTAATTCAAACCACTACCACACCCCGGGGTTGCCTGCTGGGCCAGGCCTGTGCCTGCAGCAGAGACGGCCTGGGGAAGAGGGCCTTGGGTGCGTGAGAGATCAGTGAGTTCCTGGAGGTGTGGGCTCGGTGGAGACAGGTCACTGCTCCTCAGTGCTAAGCCCTGGGGCTAAAACGAACCAGGCAAAGCCTCCTCTTGCAAGGAGTTCCCAGTTGGCACCAGCAAGGGGGCAGAGGCAGGGGGTGGGGAGTGGGGTGCACAAGAGACTAGCCTCAATACATCAATGCCCCCATAAAATAATCCTGGAGGCCACCACGGGAGTCAGCTGGCCTCTGCACACAGGGCCAGCAGAAATCCAGGCCTCCTGGCAGGGGCTAACCAGAAAACAATAACAGCTCCACATGCTCGGTGAGCTGAGTCCACATGCTTGCTTCGCCCACACACGGAGGCCCATCTCCTGAGACAACAGAGGAGGAGGAGGAGGAACGTGGTTCTCACATTTGGAGACAGAAACGGGTGGCAGGGTACTGCTCTTTCCGAGTCTCCTGGTGATTCATATTCATCACACACACACACACAGAACTCTGGAGGAGAGGAAGGGACCCATGCCAAATCCCTTAAACCAAGAATCTCTCCTTTGTCTCTCATCCTGCAGGCTGTGTGACTACCCAGCCTCTCTGGGCTCTCCATGGCCAGCAGCAAAGTTTGCAGACAACTCAGCACGAGGCAGCAGAGTGGGGAGGAAGGAGCACTGGGCTGGGAATGCAGAGGGCTGGTCCATGTTCCTTGGGCACTGGAGATGGCCCCTCTCTGTGCTCGGTCACCCTCAGGCCCCTCTCTGTGCTCGGTCACACCTCCCTGTGTGCACAAAGCATGCAGCTCAAAGGAGGGGCCCTTCAAGCCCACTGCCAGGGCCCGGCACTAACAGACTGTCCTTTCATTATCCCTCCCATCAAATAGATTAAATCGAGTCATAAGACTGAGCATCTAAGGGCTGTGTGGCCAGAATACAGATCCCACTGGCTGCGCGCCCGTTCTCCTGGGGTGACTCAGCTCTCTTAAATTTCAGACATTTCTTCTCTAGGACCTGCTGGCTCCTCAGCCCTGCCTCCCACCTCCTCCTTCTGGCTGAGAGAGACTTCCAAGAGCCTTGCCCCTCCCCCACAAGCCCTCCCCCAGTCTTCTGTCTGTGTGTGCCCAGTTGAGGGAGAGGACCCCTCCAGGAAGCTGCCTGACCCAGAAGATGACCTACCTCATCACCTCCAACCTTGAGGACTCTGGGGTAAGGGCGTCTAGAAAGTGGGGACACGTTTGTCATCTCTTCCTTCCTCCTGCCCTGGGGCTAGTCATATCCAAGTGCTCCCACACACCGATAGTCACTCCAGAGGGGACCCCGCCCCCTCGGGAAATCCTTTGCAGGGATAGTCTGCATCCCGCCAGCTGTGAGGTAGCCTTCTCCTCTCTTCAAAGCAGTGGAGACAGGCTGGCTGGGAGCTGCCATCACAGCCCCTTCAGTCCCATGGGACTCACTGGAAGGACAAGGCTGGCCTGCAGCTCACTGGGCCCTGTGTCCTTGCTGCTACCAGCAGGCCCGCAGACACTCCTCCAAATCACCACTACCACAGCCCTGCTTGCTTGAGCTCAGAGTGCCGGGCCTCCCAGCCACCCAGTGGCCACATTCCTAGAAGAGAGTTAGGCCTGGAGGGAAGTGCCCTCTCCACCCAGCTGCAGACACCCCTGTATCCTGCTCCTCAATCTCTGTAGGGGGACCCAGGCCCACAGTGAGCCTCAGCCCCTCCATACCTAAAGGGGGCCTGAAGCCCACCCAGCTGGGCCAGGGGAAAAGGAGCAATTCCTAATCCAGCTCCCACAGTCCCCCAAAGCTGATGGAGAGATGGGTATCCCCCCCCCCATTTGTGCCCAGACTATGAGGGATACCAATGGCCCTTGGAGGACTTGAGCCACCCTGAGGTGGGGAAGCTACTCTGACGTGGCTTGGGTGTCCCTGAGCCCCACAGCCCAGGCTGTGAGCTCTTCTGCTGAGCCCAGGGTCTCCCATCCCACTCAGGGTCTCCCTCCTCACACCAGAGTTGCAAGCCTCTGGCCAGCAAGGCTCAGGGATCCAAAGACACGCTTTCCCCAGATACACAGCAGAGCATCTGGACAGGGAGGATAGGAGGGTGCCTGGGCCATTCCGTGGTGCCCAATCTGTCCCTGCAAGGTCCTCGAAGGCTCCTGGGAAGAAGCAGCCTTCTGCCATGCTACTAGGACTGCACTGATGCCCCTTGAGGGAGGCGTGCCATTTGTGCAAAGACCTCATGGCAGAAAATGCCAATGTGGTTCTGCTTAGGAGCCCTACCAGAGGATCTGCGGGCAAGCTCTAGACCCAAGGAGCTTCCTTGGGGCACAGTGGGCAGCAAGAGGGCTTGGGTGCTAGCCGTAGTGATGGTGCTCTGGGTACCATGGGTAGCAGGGGTTACCCCTAGACCAGAGGCTGGGCCCAGTGGTTCCAGGATCCCCTCAGTTCTAGGGAGCCATAGTGCTGCACCCGCCTCAGGAGCCTGCCGGGATCTGTGGGCATGTGGAAGGATCCTGTCTTTGGGCAGGGCAACTTCTGTGGGGCTGAGGTGCATGGTGAGGCCAGGCACAGCCAGGCAGATCCCGTCCTGGGCAGCCTCCTCACAGACATTAGCCATGAGGTCCAGCAGACACCTGTGGCTCAAGGAGGGAATGATTGGGGCATGCTGAAGTGAAGGGCATTCTAGACAGAGGATACAGTATGAGCAGGGGGCCTGGGGTGCAAAAACAGGTGGTGCTGAGGGGCCCGTGAGCAGGGCAGAGGGTGAGGAAGCCCTGAGAGCCAGATGAGCAGGGTGGGAGCTGAGAACCCAGGGTTGGAGAATAGGTGAAGCCCCTGGAAGAAAGCAAGACTTGACTGGGCTTGAAACAACCTCGAAAGAGAACAGAGAGACAAACAGGCAGATGGACAGACAGACAGGCTGATGGACAAGGTAGAGAGGAGAGATACTGGAATGGGAGCCAGGGCAGGCACAGCAGGAGATGGGCATGGGAGAGGGATTTGAGGCAGAGGAGGAAGGAGTAATCGGGAGGGTCAAATGTGTGGGGTGGAGTGGGGGGGATGTAATCCAGGCCCTGCTGAGTGGCATCAACTCTCCTGGGAGACCCCTAGACTCCAGCCCCCTCCTGAGCCCAGGCCCTGCTCTCTGCCATGAGCCTCGCCTTCTGAAGAGACAAGAGTCCAGCCCCTGATGTGTGGGCAGAGAGCAATACGATGTCTTCCTTGAGCCTCAAGTACTCTATCTGTGGAATGGGACCGCCCTATCTGTCTGACCCTCTTGAAGGCCAGCGTGAAGGCCAGTGAACCTGCCACACCTCTCGCCAGGTGGGGTGGTCTGGGAAGGGGAAAGTCAGATTTCATCAAGCAGGGCCACCTGCTTTATCACTGTCCAACTACCCAGATAGTGCTCGGTAAATGAGCCCCAGGAACATTCCTGGGTTATGTGCCAAAGAGAGGGACACTTTGGACTCACAACCAGGGGCTTAAATGCCTAATTAAGCTCATTCTTTGAATCAAACCATATTTGAGTACATCTGTCAGCTCTCCGGCATCTCAGCCGCCTTCGGTGAGACAGCATTAACTGGCGAGAGATGGGAGGGGATGAGAAAGGAGGGAGGCAGGGAGGGAGAGAGGAAAGGAGGAATGCTCCCATGCAAAGCCATCCTGGTCAAGCGCTCTGGTCACTTGCAATCACTAAGTCCACTTGAAGCCCTTGGTTCCTAGGCTCTCAGTCCACCCCAGGGGCCTGGCTGGCACCGTGTCCTATCCCTGCCTCTGCTGGAGCCTACCTGGTTCCTGCAGCTGAGGCCCCACCTTGTTCCCTGCATGCTGGCCCTTCTCAGCACCCTTGTCAACACCTGCTCACAGCAGCCATGTCCAACCACCGACGAGAGGTCATTGCCGTGCTCTGAGGAAAAGGACCTAAAGGTTGGATATCTGGGTCCCCTCAGAGGCACCTCCAAACGCAAGTGTACAGCGCCCTTCCAGAAGACCAGAGCTGTGGAAAACCCTAGAAGGCACAGGTCTACTGACATAACCCCGGGAGCCATGAGCTGGAATCCACTCACTGGCAGCTAGCACCCCTCTTCTGCAGTGGCCTCCCCTTTGTCACTACTGCCGGTCTCTGCCTCACCCCTCAGCTCTCCACTCTGATGGAAGCCTTCCCTGAGCCTCAACTGAAATGGGTAACAGTTTACAGAGCAGATGAATTCATGCACATTCTGATTCAACTCGCTCATGCCATCCCACACCACTCTTCTCACCTCCTCTCTGGGTTCCAGATCCCATCCCCCATTCTTCCCTAACACTCTGAACTTTGACCTTGGGCAAATGCTGCCCTTTTGATATTAAATGGTTGATTACTCTCACACAGAGGTGAGTTCAGCTCTAGACCTAAAGGGGAAAGGCAATAAATACTCTTGGAAGGTCCCACCAGTCTCTCCTTGACCAGTGAACCTGATCTATTTTATGATTTTGAATTCTGGTCCACCTTTTTGTCTAACTCTGTATAAGACCCTCTCATGTGATCTTTTTTAGTTAGTAGTTGTTAGTAGAAGCTGGGCACGATCTAGTTCTTCTTGTCTCAGAGACTGACGATCATATGCTCCATTAGTCCATTATATTGATTATTTCTTAGTGAGTTGATTTTATTCTCTCTTCTCTCCTCCAGACAAGGAGATACCAATAGTTGCACCCTAGATGGCTGCTCACATGTTTTTAAAGACCCCAGTCACTATTCATCGAAGTAGGAATACTCTGGCTTCTTGCCTATGTCCCTGGCTAGTCCATTGGCTAGTCCCCCATTCAGGGACAAGGAGCTGAACTGTGTCTTTATCCCTAGTCCTGGGCTGGGTGCTGTTAGTATCTCTAGAATGAATGAGTGACTTGACATTAGAGCCACCAACCCACAAACCTTGGCCTCCTATGAATGAATGGACCCCAGGGAAAATAAACCTCCCCCACGGGGGCCTCCTGGTGCCCCCTCAACACCCCAGAGATGGGGCCAATCCTCGAAGCACCTCCCTGGGGAAGCATCATCCTCAGATCCCCACTCTCTTCCTTCACAACGGTTCTTTCTTGAAAACAGATTCAAATGTTTAAATTCTGCTTTGGGAACAAGTAGCCCAACATATGGTCTAATCATTTTTTGTCTTCTGATGAAAAAACACACCAGGAACTTGGAAAATGATGACTGGCAAGGCGTTACTGTGTTTCTTTCTCTGCTTTCTTTCTTCTTGGGAGGGATGGGGAGGCAGGAGGAGGAGTGTGCTTTATATGAGCACAAGCACGTCACAGATGAAAAGTCGCTCAGCAGCCTCTGACCCAAGCCCCTCAGTGAGCTCCAGGACAAACTGAAGCGCCATGAGGAAAGGGACTGGACAGAGGCCCTGAATCCTGGGCCCCGGGCTTTTGCTTCTTCCTTCTTCACACCCTTAAGGGGACTGGCCTGGCACTCGGCGGCCCCCTGAAACCTGTGCGGTGGGCTCCTACTCTCCAGTGAGGATCTGCCCCAAGGGTCACCTTCAAGGATGTGGCATCCCTTCCGGTCATGGGGGACCTTGTGTCTAAGGTGTCCCATGATGGAATGACCTTGTCCAGGGGTCTCCTTCCCACATCCCTAGCAGCACGGTGTGCCAGACCAGGCCCCACCTCTACCAGGACTGTGCCACACCTGCCCTCCCTAAAGGATCCAGTTAGCAGCCAGCAGAAAGACACTGGAAGCTCATCTGGAAGCAGGAGAACCCTGTACCTGTAACATCGAGAGAGACTCCACCTCGTGAGGCTTCCTTCCCCGATGCAGGGCCCAAGTAGTCCTATTCTCCCCCTCAAGGCCCCACTCAGATGCAGCACCACTAGGTTAAAAGAGTGGGGTTCATTGGTTTAATTTCTGTGATATCAAACCCCACAAGCCAGGTATTGCTGACTGACTGCTCAAGCTTTGCCCGGCGTTGGACACATTCCAGCATCTTCCCCTGTTTTGCATTGTGCTATTGTTTTGCTCATGTCAGCGCAAACAGGACTTAGTGTTGTTGCTACTTTGTGACTTTGTGAACGGAGACTATGCCTCAGAGAACTAAGAAGACACGCCCCAGGTCACTTGGCCAGGTCAGGGCAGACCAGAACTAGGGGGGCTCGAAGGAGACTGGCCATCACCATTGCTACAGAGGAGTCCCAGCGGCAGCGGTTCTACAACAGCAAGTTGAGTTCCTGAACTTGAGCTGTAGACCCCCTTTGCCCTCTGTCCTGTGCGCAGTGGGGGTGCCTGGTGGCTATACTCACAGCTGTGGCACTAAAAGGAGGCCTCTGACAACCAGCCCCCGAACAGCATGTCAGGAGACCACCAGGGAATGAGGAGCTCAAGGACCCATGACCCTCATTGCAAAGGCCTGTCAGGGTGGAGATGGAGCAAGAGGGCTGTAGGCAGGATGGCACAGGACACAGCCTCAGCGGGTTGCAGGGGAGAGGCAGTAGGCCTGTCCCACCCCAAGGTTTGCTCTTGTTCTTTCCCAGGTGAGCAATGGCCCAACTATGGACTGGCAGAAAGTCAGGGTAGGTGAACACTCAGTGGGCAGGGACCCAGTAGCCCAAATGTCCACAGACAGTCACAGGCAGTGGAACATGCCCAAGCAATACTGGCCACCTGGGGCACCATGGGGCACTGGTTTCTAATGAAGAGAAAACCCATGTCTTGACCTTCCTCCCTGAGTCATTCCTCCCAGCAGCACATGCAGGTCCTTGCTGGTGGCAGTGGCCACATGGTCTGGGGCAGGGGGTGCCTGTGTGGAGGGGTGCAAGAGGGGTGCTGCAGCCTGTGGATTGACACCAGGGCGGGTGAGTGGGAAACAGCCAGCAGTTCCTGCTGCTACAGGACGGTCAGTGGTTCCGTCACTGAACGCTAGCTGCTGCCAACGGTGGGCACCCGGAGCGCCATGTTCAGCACAGCGTCTGACAGCAGTCAAAGCAAGGAAGACCATTGAGTATCATATGGAGCAAGGCCACACTGAGTCAGGACATGGGAGGGCAGGGCGATGGGAAGTGACAAGTAAAAAGCTCAAAGATGAATGAGCCTGCTAGTGGTGTCCCCAGAAAACCCATAGGCAGTCCAGGTTGGGAGAGAAAGAGGTTCTAAACCCAATTCTTGACTCTAAAGGGAAACTGGCTTTCTGGGACTCCATTCCTGACCGCTCCAAATCTAGGGACATCGTGGGTTACACCTTGGCCTGCTTACAGCAAGGTCAGCAGCTCGAACTCCTCGCCACTCCAGGGGAGAAAGATGAGGCTTTCTGCTCCCATGAACATTGGCAACCTCAAACACCCACAGGGGCAGTCCCACCCTATCGTACAGAGTCGTTCTGAGTTGGAAGCGACTCGCTGGCAGTCAGCGTTTTGTTTTGTTGATTGGAGAGGGTGGCAGGAAGCAACCCTCTTCCTGCCACCTCATCGTCCATCTCTCCCTTGCCCCAACTCGTGTGACGCAGCCATGGCGGCCCTCATCTTGAAGGGCAATGAGAAGAAGGGCTTTCCAATAAATGAAAGGCAGGCCCAGCAACTGTCGCCAGAGCACCCAGTTGTGGAAACGGAGCAGTGGGCACGTCCCTGCTATCAATTGCGAGAACAAAAAGACAGCATGCAAGGCAGCCAGCAGACAGAAACTCGCCGGAAGGGCAGCCAGGAGAAACAGCCCCCATCCAAAAAACGAAGCTCCAGAGGAAAAATCCTGTGGAGGCCCCTGGAACGCTGGCAATCCAAGAGGAGTTATTTATTCCAGACCACCACAGCAGCGTGCCTGTTAAGTACAAAAGGAAAAATGCTTTCAGATTTGGAAATAGGGTTGCAGCCACAGATGGTGTCTGAACATGCATAAATTCGGTTGCTGCGTGAACAGATGGAAACTTGAAGGAAAAGTTAAAAAAAAACAAAACATTAGCATTCATTTGCCCGACCACTGCAGAGGTAGAGAAGGGAGATGTCACTTAATTGGGAAGGGTCGTGGTGTTCTGATCTGTACAGTGGGTAGGAAATCATGGGGTACTTAAGGCTCAGAGCAACCAGAATTTTTTTTTGGTCACAGTAGGAGTGTTTTTCTAGAAGGAAAGAAAGGAAGAATAGTTCTGCACCTGGCCTTGCCCCTGCCTAGCTGAGGGCTCTTGGGTCTTGCTACTGAGCCTCTCTGAGCCCCGGGTTCCTCGCTTGGAACAAGGGATAACCCAGGTGAGCTAGCAGGATGGCTGTGAGAGTGGATGGACTCATGTATGTGGAGCACACATGCGTGCCCAGTGCTGCATGATCAGCTGTGGCCTCCAGGTAGGTGTGGTGGGTCCAATGGAATGCTGCAGCTCTGGAAGGCTGCCAGAGGGGAAGTGGAAACCACACCTCAGCCCCATGCCAGTAGCCCCTTTCTAGAAACTCTGTAGCTCTAGGTAAGATCTCCAAAGGCAGGCTTCTCAGAAGGAGCCCACAGGAGGCCAGGGCCTGTAAAAATTGTTCCACAGAACAGATAAGAGCTGGAAACACAGGGAATCCAGGACAGATGAATCCCTCGGGATCAATAATGAGAGTAGTGATACCAGGAGGATAAAGGGAAGATGGGAAAGAAAGGGGGAACTAATCACAATGATCTACATCTAATTCCCTCCCTGGGGGACAGACAACAGAAAAGTGGGTGAAGGGAGACATCAGACACTGTAAGACATGACAAAATAATAATAATGTATAAATTATCAAGGGTTTGTGAGGGAGGGGCTGGGGAGGGAAGGGAAAAAATGAGGAGCTGATACCAAGGGCTCAAGTAGAAAGCAAATGTTTTGAGAATGATGATGGCAACAAATGTACAGATGTGCTTGACACAATGGATGGATGGATGGATTGTGATAAGAGTTGTATGAGCCCCCAATAAAATGATTTTTAAAAAATCATTCCACAGAGGGACTGTGGCAGACTCTGCAAGGCCCTGGGAAGAGTAAGGACCATATAGATGTGCGTCTACGGTACCCCACAGTCTGTTCCAGGAAGCAGTTCTGTTTCTGTCACCCAGTGGTAAGTACGCAGCCAATAGACTGATGGCAAAATGGCCACAATTCTTCACCTCCCCATCCAGGTGCCCAGGGCTTAGCCCCTTCCTGGCACTCCCATCAAAGGGTAAAGTCTACCCTGCATTGACTTGACCTGCAACTGACCTTGGTTGTTAGAATGCAGCAGGGTCCATCCAGGTGTGTCCATCTAGGACTAGGCTGCCATCTCCCTTTGCCCCTAGCCTTCACTCTGAGACATGCCCCACTAGCTCTCTGGAGGAGACAGAGTAGAACAGTCCAGTTGACCTATTGTGCTCGCTGAGGTCCCAAACATGGGAGGAAATCAAAGGTGAAGATTGACAAAACATCCTCCCAACCAACAAGTAGCCTCAGACTCCTGAGCGAGTCCTGCTAAGTCCAATTCAGATCCACAGAACTACTGCCAAGCCATCTATGTATGGGCAAAATAAATGTTTACAGATGCATGCCACAGAGGTTTGGTGGTTGTTTGTCATGCAGCACTGTTGGGACAATAAGCATTGACTTGAGAGGCACAGGCATTCAATCAAACCCCTGGCATTCAATCAAACTCCAGGAGTTCAATCAAATCCATGCCATGTAAGGGACATGGGCCCAATTCTGAACCAATGTACCCCATGTCCAACCACCACCCAACTTTCAAAGGAGGCTTGCATGTTGCTGTGATGCTGAGCAGGTATCCTTAGAGCTTCTAGAGTGAGGTAACGTAGGAAGAAGGGCCTGCCAATCTACTTCTAAATATCTGCCAGCGAAAACCATGTGAATCATATCTTGCTATACATGGGGTTGCCATGAGTTGTGGCTAACTCAATGGCATCCAACAAGATGCTGATCTACCCCTCTCACCTGACAAAGTTGAACTTACCTAACCCTGTGACCCTAGGAGAGAGAAGGTTAAAGAAAAACCCCAGTCTTTTTGTTCCCAAAGTGGTCCCTGCAAGTAACCACCCTTCCCCTATGGCTTAAATAAGACACACAATGTAGCCTGGTTGATGCTTGACAAGGCCAGACACAGACCTTCCAAGGTCCCGGTCATTTCTCATAAACCAGTACGTGAACTGCTTATCCCAGGGACCAACAGGGCAAAGTGCTATGACCCAAACGGCTAGTGCTTCTCCCCCTAAGCATTGGCCCACCCTCAGCCTGAGCCAGCCTACTACCTCTTTCTCAGGCTCCTGCTGGAGAACAGAATACAATATTCTCTACACCTGGTATTTTCTAGCCTCCTTAATTTGGTCTTTAGAAACAAGAAACCCTTTTCTCTCTAATTCTTGAGATGTTTCCGGATTTCATGATAAGTGTTCTTTTTATAATAGCCCCCTCCCTCTATTATCATAGCCCCCTTTCCCTTGTCATTTTTGAGAAAAGTTCTATCAAATTCTGGTTGTGTTGGTTGGTTGGTTGGTTGGTTGCTTGGTTGCTTGGTTGGTTGGTTGTGTTGATTAGTTGTTTGGTTGGTTGATTAGTTGATTGGTTGTTTTGGTTGGTTGGTTGTGTTTGTTGGTTGGTTAGTTGGTTGGTTGTTGATTCTGTTAGGTCTATTGGTTAGTTGGTTGGTTAGTTGTATTGGTTGGTTGTGTTATTTGGTTGGTTAGTTGATTGGCTAGTTTGTTGGCTGCTTAGCTGGTTGACTCGCTGTTGATAAACCAGGCTCACACTTCTATTCAAATTATTCAAAGACTGGGAGTGCAAATACAGACCTGCAGACTGAGCCTTCGTGCCAAAACAAGACGGTCTTCTCCCACAGCCCATGACCTCAGCATATCAGCTCAGGCCATGTCACCAGGTTGAGATATTTTTGGTGGCACCACTAATTCTATGATGAATGGTGAAAACGCTGTCCAGCTTCTTCGTGGGGTCAGAGGAGGACTCCTGACTTGCTGCTGCTGGGCTGGAGCCATAGTGAGGCAGCACCAGTGCTCCAGGTACCCACAGGTGAGGTGAAGCCTGACAGACTGATGCCCAGGAAAACCCTCCCACAACCAGACTCTCCGTGGTCTCAGTGTCGATACAGATTCTAGTTTATTTCCATTCTAAGGGGCCTAGTGGGGCTCTGACTGACACAACCCTTAGAGGTTGTATCCCATCTAGAATATGGCAGCAGGCTGCCAGTTGGGGTAGCTATGACAGGCAACACAGTGGGCTCTGTGAAATAGGGTTTGGATTCTAAGGACCCCACTGACCCCTTGTTCCTGGACAGACCCATGTCTTCTCTCAAAACCTTTCCTGGAAAACCTTAACCTTGACTTTCATTAATTGTGAATATAAATTTCTATATTTGTTTCCAAGAACTAGCATAGCAAAATACCACAGGCTGAATGGATTAAAAGAACAGAAGTTAGGACAGATAAACCCCTCAGGAACAATAATGGGAGTACCAATACCATGAGGGTAGAGGAAAGGTTGGGGGTGGGAAGAACCGATCAACATATAACACACACACACACACACACACACACACACGCACACAGGGTGATGAACAACAGAAACATTAATATCTTTAACATCTTACATAGTAAGATGTTAAAGATATTAATGTAAGATATTAAAATATTAATAATTTATCCTTGATCAAGTGTTCATGATGGTGAGAGGGTGTGGGAGGAAGGGACAAAACAGGAGCTGATACCAAGGGTTCAAGTAGAAAGAAAATATTTTGAAAAGGATGATGGCAACATATGTACAAATATGCTTGATACAAGGGATGTATGGATTGTTATAAGAGCTATAAGAGCTCCCAATAAAATTATTTCTTAAAATTGAAAAAAATAGAAAGAAAAAAGAACAGAAGTGTATTGTCTCTTAGTTCTGGAGACTGAAGATCAGGTATCAGCTGTGTTGATTCCTTCCAAGGATTTGAGGGAGAAGCTCTCTCCTGCCTCTCTCCAGTTATCTGCAGGCATTCCTCTGTCTGCCTGTTGCTCTGTATCTTTTCTTTTATGCGGACACCAGTCGGATATGATTAGGACCCACCCTACTCCAGTATGGCATATACACCTGGTTGATCACATCTTCAAGGACCCTATTTCAGCATCATATTCACAAATACAGGGATCAGAACTGTAACTTATCTTTTTGCGGAGTCATAGTCAATCCATAACATTTTCTTCTTGCTACATTCAACATTCGCTCCTCCATAATTTATATAAAGTCTAATCCTTCAGATATGCGGATTACTTTGCCTTCTTGGGTGCATAGATCTCTGTCTTAAATGGCTTTCCTTTTCCATCCAGCATACTTCTACTTGCCCTTCAAGGCCTGGCTCTGATATTTCCTTTTCTGTGGTACCTTCCATGACTTTCTTGGGCAGAGTTAATAGAATTATCTGTCAGTGGCAGTTTGCGTGTTGAGTGTTGCTGTGATACTGAATAGTTTTCAGTAAAACTCTCAATCTAAGGCAAAGTAGGAAGACAGCTCTGGTGATCTACTTCCAAAACCCAGCCAATGAAAGCCTTGTGACCCAAGATGTTTGATAATTGATGATGGACATGGCAAAAAATCAGGCAAGCTCTTGTCCCATTGTGTATGGGGTCACCATGGGTAGAGGGTCAACTTGAAGGCAGCTAATAATAGTGGCAATCTCAGCCTCCCCTGAGCTTCTCCCACCACTCATGACCAGTGCAACAGTCCATACCCAGGGGATATGAACAGGCTAGCTGAATTATCAGATTGTGGCCCACTGGTGAATTTTCTAGGTCCTGCCTTAGAAAGCCCAGAGCTGGAAACTCTGGTCCCACAGGGAAAGAACCGAGGGCAGAGATAATAAGGCATTTTGTTGGATTATTTTTGTTCTTGAATCATTCTGCATATCGTAAACATTTATGTATTCTTCACAAGTATATTAAAAGGTATATACACCCATATAAACTTACATTAGTCATTTTAACTTTAGCCTAATAGCCTTTATCTTCTTCCCCCTGTGTGTGCATTGAGTCTGTGGTTTCTTAGTAGACAGAAGAATGATGAGACAGCCTGGTCTACAGTTTCTCTTGGGAAGAGTCCCTTTCTCTAAGCTAAGAGCTGGCCTTCATAAGGCAGATCAGTGGGGCACAGCACAGCATCCTGGGGCTCAGGATCTTCCCCAACCCTATCTTGCAGGATTCTTAGGGCCTTCTGAATGTTTAAATGTTCTTTATGTCTCCAAAGAGGACATAGGGTGAGCAGATTTCCTCCACTTTGATTGTAAAATACTCAGCCTATGTGAGCCAATACGAGAAGAGATGGAAGGGGCACAAGGATGGGAAAGGCCTTGCTCAAGGATTTTAGGGCATTTGGCAGAAGGCTATCCAGAACCTCCAGCATAGGTCTCCCTTCCCAACCCTCTACCCAGTTCCTCAAATATCTTTACTGAAAATCAAGTTGGGAGGAAACATAGGTGATCTGTGCTCTAAAAGAAAGCCAATCTGGATAAGTGCTCAACTCAACTCACTGCCATTGAGTCAATTCTATCTCATAGTAAACCTATAGAACAGAGTAGAACTTCCCTTGTGGGTTTCTGAGACTGTAACTCTTTACAGGAGTAGAAAACCTTGTCTTTCTCCAGTGGAGCATCTGGTAGTTTCAAACTGCTGACCTTGAGGTTAGCAGCCTAAGGCATAACCCACTATACCAACAAGCTCCTGGGTAGGGGCTAGCCAAGTAAAAAGAGAATTTTTGAAAAGCAAACAAATTATACACTGAGTTAAAGGATGAATGAGTTAGAGTTAGATTTATGGGTCATATAAGTCTTTGGGGGATGGAAGGGGTCTCAGAGAGCAGACACAGCACTCATGCTCCTAAACCCAGTGTGGCAGTTACATAATCTACTGTCAATTTGAGGAAGGGGTGGAGTCTAGCCAGTGAAGCCTCTGTGTGGGCCTGACCTTCTCCTGAGGATTCTGGGAACTTCTGTCTTCCTCCCTGAAGGGGGGACACACACTCTCTCTCTGCTTGACATTCCTGATGATAAGCCACACTGATGGAGCTACACTGATGAAGCAAGAGCCCTGGAGCTAGAAGAGCCATGTGGAGACCCACACAAGTGCTGAGATATGTCCACCACGACTGGATGAACAAGAATGTCCACCCACTGGCCTGTGATCTTTCTGCATTTGATATGTGTTGCATTTGGCTGAAGAGGAATTTATAGACTGGTATGGGACATATGGGCTAATATCAGACTTATGGACTTGATCTGGACTGGGCTTGGATGTTTTCTCAATATACAATTGCTCTTTTCTATAAAACTCTTTCTTATACACATGGGTGCCTATGAATTTGTTTCTCTAGTCAACCTGGACTAACACATTGGCATGGCTGCTTTCACTGATTCATTGAAGATAGTACAAGCTTATTGTTTATTCCTCCCTGTTTCTCTCCCCCACTTTGTTTTTCTCTACTGCATAACCATACCTTTCCAATATTGTTAGTTTGTCATCCTGTGCTGACTTACTTGCTATTATGATGCTCCAAGTTAATGCCACCAGTGATTCAAATAGCAGGAGGGTCGCCGATGGTGGATAGGTCTCAACAGTGCTTTCAGACTAAGACAGACTAGAAAAAAGGGAGAGGAGCCCAGTTCTGAAAAGAATTAGCCATAGAAAACTTTATTAATAGCAATGGAACATTGTCTGATATAATACCACATGATTTCCTCAGACTGGAAAGCACTCAAAATATGCCTGGGGCATAGGTGCCTTCTCATACTAGAATTGACCTTAATGACATAAATGGAGCAAATCTTTCTTTCAGAACCATCATTTTTTTGATGTGAGAAGAAACAGTTGCTTTCCATTCATAATTGAAATGTGGACTGTACATTGTATAAACCTAGGCATCCTAGGCATTACTGAACTGAAATGGATTGGCATTGGCCATGTTGAATTGGACAATCATATATTTTGCTATGCCAGGAATGACAAATTGTAAAGGAGTGATCTTGCATTTATTGTCAAAAAGAACATTTCAAGCTCTATCCTGAAGTGCAATGCTGTCAGTAATAGCACAATATTCATATGCCTACAAGTAAAAACAGTTAGTATGACTGCATTGGACTGGGTTGTCTAGAGAAATAAAAGCAATGACACTCATATATGTATACGAAAGAACTTTATATTAAGAAATAAATTTATACTGAAAAGGCATTCAAGCCCAGTCCAAATCAAATCATGGGTTCAATGCTAACCAGAACCCTCTTCAGTTTCATGCAGCTGCAGGTCAATGATGCAGAAAGGTGAAGCAGGAAGCAGGGAGATCGCAAGCCAGTGGATGCACAGGCGAGTGGATTTAAGATTGATGGAAACATGGCGGGGTGCCAATATCTCCCAGGTTGGCTCCCAGGGACAGGAGCCCACGTGGGGCGGCTCCTGGCGACACACACACAGACCTACCAAGAATAAAAGTAAAGTGGCAGAAGAGGAGGGGCAGTTCTCCGTGTCTTTCACCCTCAGTGGCCACACCCACAATTAGGCATCATCAGGCTGTGCCTTGATCAATAGGTTGAACTCCACCCCTACATATTCACACAAATTCAAGTTTTCGTATGACTAGTCTCCAAATTTATGCACCAACCACAATGCCAAATATTAAAAAACTGAAGATTTCTACCGGCTGCTGCAGTCTGAAATTGATCAAACATATAATAAAACTCACTGATAATTACTAGTGATAGTAACAAAAAGTTGGAAACAAAGAGAACAATTTGGTAGTCAGGGAATGTGGTCCTGCTTATATAAATTATGTTGGAGATTGTATGCTAGAATTTTGCAAGACAAATGACTTATTCATTGAAAATTTTATCAGTGAAATTTTATCAACAATATAAATGGCAAGTATACATATAGAGCTGCACAACTGGAATACACAAGAACCAAAGTGACTGCATTTGTGGAAAGAAATGATGGAGAAGCTATCATTATGTAGAGCTGGTCCAGGGCCAACTGTGGAACAGACTATCAATTACTCAAGAAGGTTCAAGTTGAAGCTGAATAAAATTAAAATAAGTACACAAAAGGCAAAATACAACCTTGCATATTTCCCACCTGAATTGAGAGACCTCCTCAAGAACAGATCTGATGCAGCGAACATTACAGCGTACAACCAGATGAGTTGTATGATGACATCAAAAATATCATGCATGAAGAACATAAAAGATCATTTTAAAACTATAAGACAAGACAGAACCCAAAGCACTGTTTGTGTGCGACACAGGCTGGCCATGGAGCCTGATAACTGAGAAGGACATCTGAAATAGTCAAAGCTTATTGTGCCAACCTGGCCGATGAACACATGTGGGGTTAATTGAAGGGCAGAGGGATAAATGGCTCAGTGAGCCTGGCCTTTCTAGTTCTCAGATCTCTTGCTTTCTGATGGTTGGACCAGGGCACAGCTGCCTTAGCCAGTTCCCTGCTTCAGCTGGCAAGGCTCACTTCCTGCAAGACATCCCTGAGGAGAAGCCACATGGACCTACCCTGATGCAGACCTGGGTTCCGGAGCACCCGTGTGGAGATCCCTGCCAGCGCTGAGATGCTTACACACTCACTGACTCGGCTTTCCTCCTGCAGTTGGCATCATTGCATGTATATTGTGAGATGGAGGAGGACTTTGTGGATTGGTGTTGGACATATGGGCTAATGTGGGACTTGTGGGCTTGGGCAGCACTGTGTTGGGATGTTTGCTTGATGTGCACCTACCCTTTATATAAAATGCTTTCTTATACATATGAGTTTCTGTGGATTTGTTTCTCTAATGTACCCAGACTAACACACCATCCAACCTGCCCTTTAACAAACAGAATCCCAATAGGCTAGGGTGAGAGGGGACCCCCTGTGGCACAAAGGAGAAGCACAACTCCCCAGAGCAGTTGGCCACAAGCAGCTCACAGAAGCATTCTGTCAACCACCCAAAAAGACAGTTCAAGGCTCTTTGACTCCTGCGAAAATGACACCAAGTTCCTCCAATATGACACATAAACAGCAAGCTGCCTCAACAACCTGAACAAGAAAGCAGGAGAAACAAAATCCATTGTCAGCGAATGACCTGAACTTAACAGCATTCATTGAAGAGGCAGACATTGACCTGCCACAGGAAGAAATCTTTAGAATGCTGCTTAGAATCACACAGGATATGAGGGAAGCAATACAGAAAGAGGATGAAATGATAAGGAGATGAAGGCCATGCCCCAAAGGGAAATATAAGAGTTAAGGCAAGAGATAACAAAAGCAAGTAGAAAATTCACAGACTTCACCAACAGAATTGATAGAGAGAGAATTGAATAGGGAGAGAATCACACCAGTGAATTAGAGGATAAGCAGGCAGACTTCAACAAACAAACTTCAACAGGCAGTCAAACAAGATAATCAGAGAAGCTCAAGAAAACCAGAAAACAGTGTCTGAGGCTATGAAGAGGAACAACATTAGATTAATCGAACAACTAGAACAACACACACCAAAGAAGTCAACAGCAAAAAATAGCGAGGGAATTCTTAAAGGAAAACTTCCTCAGCTTAATGAATGAAAATTGGGCAACCATTCAGGAAGCCTAAAGGACACCAGCTTGGCTGAATCCCAAGAATAATTCACCAAGGTTTATAATAGTTAAACTATCCAACTTTGAAGAAAAGAAGAAAATCATAAGAGCAGCTGGGGAGGTTGGGGGAAGCAATCACCTGCTTTAGAATGGACCCTAATGAAATTAAAAGGCTAATTACACAGCATTATGAGGATCTGTACTCCAATGAATTCAACAACTTGGAAGACATGGACAAACACTTGTAAAAACAATCTGTATTTGTCTGGGTACTTTGGAGAAACAAATCCACAGCAACTCATGTATAAGAGAGTTTTATGTAAAGAAAGTGTGCATCCCAACCCAATGCTGCCCAAGCCCACAAGTCCAACATTAACCCATTAACCCAACACCAGTCCACAAAGTCCTCCACCTCACAAAACAGAGGCAATGATGCCGACTGCAGGAGGAAAGCTGAGTCAGTGAACGAATAAGCATCTCAGCACTAGCAGGGGTCTCCACACAGCTGCTCCAGCACCCAGCGCTGCATCGGGGTAGGTCCATGTAGCTTCTCCTTGGAGATGTCTTGTAGGAAGTCATTCTTGCAAGCTGAAGCAGGGAACTGCTAAGGCAGCTGCACCCGGTGCAACTATCACAAAACAAGAGACCCGAGAACTAGAAAGGTGAGGCTCACCACCCATTTATCCCTCCACCTTTCAATTAGCCCCACATGTGATTATCAGCCAGGCTGGCACAATTAACTAACTCACAATACCTCCCTAGACCATTCCAGATGGACATCAGGAATCTCAACTGACCCATAGCAGTAGAAGAAATAGATAAGATCATTAAGGGATTACCAACAACAAAAAAATCCCCTGGGCCAAATGGCTTTACAGGAGAATTCTACCCAGCTTCAGGGAAGAACTACACCAATCTGATACAAACTCTTCCTGAGCATAGAAACTGACAAACTCCCAAACTCTTTTGATGAAGCTAGTATTACTCTGATACCTAAAGCAAGCAAGGATCCCACAAGAATCAAGAACTACAGACTAATATCCCTAATGAACACCAATGCAAAAATCCTTAACAAAATACTGGCCAATAGAATACAAAAGCATATAAAATTAATAATTCACCATGACCAAGTGGGATTCATTCCAGGGATACAGGGATGATTCAACATACAAAAGACCATCAGCATTATTTACCACATTGACATGAAAAATTATAAGAATCACATGATAATATTGATAGACACAGAAAGGTCATTCAACAACATCCAACACCCATTCCTGTTTAGGACACTCAAGAAGATAGGAATGGATGAAAAATTTCTCAATATAATATAAGCTATATATGAAAAACTAACAGCTAATGAGGTAGTCAATGGAGAAAAGATGAAAACAATACCACTGAGAAAGGGGACCAGACAAGGATGCCTCTTGTCCCTGCTCCTATTGAACATCGTATTGGAGGCCCTAGCTAGGAACATAAGGCAAAGGAAAGACACCAAAAGTATTCATCTGGGTGAAGAGGTGAAACTATAATTATTCGCAGATGATGTGATTTTATGTCTGGAAAATCCCAAAAGCTTCACAGGAGGAGTGCTGGAAGTGATAGAGGAATATGGCAGAGTGGCAGGATACAAGTTCAATAAAGAGAAGTCAATTGGAC
Organism: Echinops telfairi; assembly: GCF_000313985.2. Taxonomy (NCBI): domain Eukaryota; kingdom Metazoa; phylum Chordata; class Mammalia; order Afrosoricida; family Tenrecidae; genus Echinops; species Echinops telfairi. The sequence goes on along the minus strand of NW_022106189.1, from coordinate 5,641,802 downwards.
TGCTATACACATTGGACAAGACCATGGAAAATGGGATCAAAAAGGTAGTACCCTTCACAATAGCCAAGCACAAATTAAAATATCTAGGGATAAACCTGAACTAAGAAACAAAAGAGTTGTACGAGGAAAACTACGGAACGCTATTATAAGAAACCAAGAGTGACCTCCACAAATGGAAGACTATTCCATGCTCATGGATTTGAAGACTGAATAACATAAAGATGTCAGTTCTGCTCAGGGCACTATATAAGTTTAATGCTTTCCCAAAACAAATACCATCATCTTTCTTCAAAGAATTGGAAAAACTGGTTACCAACTTCATATGGAGAGGGAAGAAGCCCAGAGTTAGCAGAAAACTCCTCAAGAAGAAGGACACAGTGGGAAGGCTTGCTTTACCTGACTTTAGCACCTATTATACAGCCACAGTGGTCAAAACAGCATGGTACTGGTATAATGACAGATCCTCAGACCAATGGAAAAGAACTGAAAACCCAGAAATAAAACCATCAGCATACAGAAAACTGATCTTTGATAAAATCCCAAAAAATATCAAATGGGAAGCAGATGCCCTCTTTCAACAAGTGGTGCTGCAAAAAATGGGTATCTATGTGCAGAAAAATGAAGCAAGACCATTACCTCACTCCGTGCACAAGAATAAACTCAAGGTGGATTACAGACCTTGAGGTAAAACCCCAAACCATTAAGGCCATTAATAAGGGAATTGGGACAAGCCTGAGAACTTTGGCACAGGGAATACATAGGCTATCAGAAATAGGGAAGGACACAAACACAGAGGAACCACAAATTGACAAGTGGGATATACGGAAGATAAAACACCTGTGTACATCGAAAGAATTTGCCAAGAGAGTAATAAGAGATCCCACAGACTGGGAAAACATTGTTAGCAATGACACATCAGGCAAAGGCTTTGTTACTAAAATCCACAATACTCTGCTAGCCTACAATAAGAAAAACAAAAAACAAAAAACTAATAGCCCATTGAGGAGGTGGGCAAAGGACCTGAACAGAATTTTTGCAAGGGATGAAATCCGAATGGCCAATAAGCATATGAGAAAATGTTCCCAATCATTAGGTGGTATCTCATGGTTTTTTAAATTTGCATTTCTCTTATGGCTAACACCCCCAAAAATAGCCCAATTCAAAAACTCAGAAAGTAACAAGTATTGTAGGGCCTGTGGTGAAATAGGAACGCTCATCTACAGCTAGTGCACCAGTAGGCAATGTGCAGTCATTATGGAAATCGATTTGACAATACCTAAAACAAATTAAAATCGAGCTACCATGTGACCCAGCAATCCCCTTCGTGGACACATACCCCAAAGAGGCAAGAAACAGATCATGGCCAGACATCTGTGCTCCAATTTTCATCGCAGCACAGTTCACAATCACAAGGAGTTGGAAACAATCCAAATTTCCATTAACGGATGAATGGGTTAAAAAACTCTAATGCGTGCATACAATGGAGTACTACAACCCCTAAAAGGCAGTGAGGAACACATGGAGCACATCGCCACATGGGAAGAGTTGAAGGAAATTATGCTGTGAAGTAAGCCAAGTACAAAAAGACAAGTACAACATGAGTCTACTGAAATAAGCTTAAAAATCAAAAGGGGCATAGGGGGAAGCCACTAAATGTATAAATTCCCGGGGTGAGGTACAAGTACTCTGGCAGGGGTCAGACCTAACACAGGGATACATATGACAGCCAAATAAAATGGAGGGGGAAAGGGAGGAGAAAAAAAAGGGACATGGGTAGCGGGGTGAATAGGGCAATAACCCTCCCAAGTGGGTGGGTATTATTTATATCTCCACAGGAAAGGGAGAGAGGGACCAGACCTCAACCTGGTGCACCAAGACTTGAAAGCAGCATACCAGCATGAAACAGCAAACCAATAGAGAGGTCTGTGGGGTTGGCCCGATCCCAGCTACGGGAATGCCCTCCCCAGAAGAATGCACTACAGAGGACAGCACTGAAGGTACAGCTTGGGGAGAGGGGCGGGTCTGCCCAGAACAAAAAGGAGCAAACTAAGAGTGAAGGAGAGAGAAAGAGAGAGTGGAACACATTCTGGCCCACCAAGCCCTGAGGATGGTATTCTTGTGTAAAGCAGCCAATGCACAGAAAGGGCCATAGGGCCAGCCACATGGGGGACAATGCTGGAGACACAGTGTGGGAATTGTGCCCAGTCTGAACCCCACCACACTGGGGCGAAACAGGAAGGGCATTCAACAGAGCAGCAAGGGGGGCAAAGCAACGAGGTCCCTGAGGAATCTAAAAAAAAAAAAAAAAAGAACTTTGGGGGGCAGGGCATGACACTTTATCAGACTTGATTGGAAAACATTTTTAAAGGTCAACAGACTGTCCTGAAACTATTTATAAGCTTTTCTTTTCTTTTTTTAAATTTTACTGTTTTTGTTTTTTATTTCTATCTATATAAGGTAGGCAGGATAAACAATCCTGAGGAGAAAACAATGGGATCAACAGTTCCAGGGGGACATGGGAGAGGAAGAGGTGGGGAAAAGGAAGGGCATAGCCAACAAACCCAGGGAAAAGGGATCAACAAGTGATCTAAAATTGATGGCGA